>NC_139993.1:63802451-63817451 GCF_964263955.1 Coregonus lavaretus | reverse complement strand
ACATTATGAAGAGAGATATCTAACCAGGTGGGTAGACATTATGAAGAGAGATATCTAACCAGGTGGGTAGACATTATGAAGAGAGATATCTAACCAGGTGAGTAGACATTATGAAGAGAGATATCTAACCAGGTGGGTAGACATTATGAAGAGAGATATATAACCAGGTGGGTAGACATTATGAAGAGAGATATCTAACCAGGTGAGTAGACATTATGAAGAGAGATATATAACCAGGTGGGTAGACATTATGAAGAGAGATATCTAACCAGGTGAGTAGACATTATGAAGAGAGATCAGGAGGACATCAGAATGGGTGGAATAGGAGACAGGGACGGACTGGGACCAGAAATCAGGCCTGGGCATTTCAAATACACCGGCCCATTTATTCCCTCAAGGCCCCCGTAATTAGCCAAATTCGTATTATTCGCAAAACCCATATCGAGACAGGCCCATTTGGCGAAAAATAGACCAGCCTATCTGGCATTTGCCAGATTGTCACGATCGTCGTATGAAGCAGACCAAGGCGCAGCGTGATATGCGTACATCTTTTAATGAATACTTAATGACAAAAACAAAACAACAAAACGATACGTGAAGTCCTATGGTTAACAAAACACCAACCTCTCCGGAACAAGATCCCACAATTCAAAAGTGCCAACAGGCTGCCTAAGTATGGTTCCCAATCAGAGACAACGAGAATCAGCTGCCTCTGATTGGGAACCACCCTGGCCAACATAGAAAACAACGATCTAAAACCTGACAAAGAAAATTCCACATAGACAATCCACACCCTGGCTCAACATATAAGAGTCCCCAGAGCCAGGGCGTGACACAGATTTGCATTATGGCCAGTCCACCCCTTGATAGAAGATGATGATGATTAATCCTGGAGATAGTTCATCCCCTAATCAGAGCACTGATCCACATACAATAAAGCACACTTTATTTAAATTGTATTTAACAAAGTCACCACACACTTTCCAGAAATATATATATATATATATATATATATATATATATATATATACACATTAATTATATGCAGTACCAGTCAAAAGTTTGGACACACCTACTCATTCCAGGATTTTTCTTTATTTTTACTATTTTCTACATTGTAGAATAATAGTGAAGACATTAGAACTATGAAATAACACATGTGGAACTATGTAGTAACCAAAAAAGTGTTAAACAAATCAAAATATACAGCTGAAGTCGGAAGTTTACATACACTTAGGTTGGAGTCATTAAAACTCGTTTTTCAACCACTCCACACATTTCTTGTTAACAAACTATCATTTTGGCAAGTCGGTTAGGACATCTACTTTGTGTATGACACAAGTAATTTTTCCAACAATTGTTAACAGACAATTGTTTATTATTTCACTTATAATTCACTGTATCACAATTCCAGTGGGTCACAAGTTTACATACACTAAGTTGACTGTGCCTTTAAACAGCTTGGAAAATTCCAGAAATTGATGTCATGGCTTTAGAAGCTTCTGATAGGCTAATTGACATCATTTGAGTCAATTGGAGGTGTACCTGTGGATGTATTTCAAGGCCTATCTTCAAACTCAGTGCCTCTTTGCTTGACATCATGGGAAAATCAAAAGTTGTAGACCTCCACATGTCTGGTTCATCCTTGGGAGCAATTTCCAAACGCCTGAAGGTACCACGTTCATCTGTACAAACAATAGTACGCAAGTATAAACACCATGGGACCACGCAGCCGTCATACCGCTCAGGAAGGAGACGCGTTCTGTCTCCTAGAGATGAACGTACTTTGGTGCGAAATGTGCAAATCAATCCCAGAACAACAGCAAAGGACCTTGTGAAGATGCTGGAGGAAACAGGTACAAAAGTATCTATATCCACAGTAAAACGAGTCCTATATCAACATAACCTGAAAGGCCGCTCAGCAAGGAAGAAGCCACTGCTCCAAAACTGCCATAAAAAAGCCAGACTACGGTTAGCAACTGCACATGGGGACAAAGATCGTACATTTTGGAGAAATGTCCTCTGGTCTGATGAAACAAAAATAGAACTGTTTGGCCATAATGACCATCGTTATGTTTGGAGGAAAAAGTGGGAAGCTTGCAAGCTGAAGAACACCATCCCAACCGTGAAGCACAGGGGTGGAAGCATCATGCTGTGGGGGTGCTTTGCTGCAGGAGGGACTGGTGCACTTCACAAAATAGATGGCATCATGAGGAAGGAAAATTATGTGGATATATTGAAACAACATCTCAAGACATCAGTCAGGAAGTTAAAGCTTGGTCGCAAATGGGTCTTCCAAATGGACAATGACCCCAAGCATACTTCCAAAGTTGTGGCAAAATCATTTTACATTTACATTTTAGTCATTTAGCAGACGCTCTTATCCAGAGCGACTTACAGGAGCAATTAGGGTTAAGTGCCTTGCACAAGGGCACATTTACGTCATTTAGCAGACGCTCTTATCCAGAGCGACTCACAAATTGGTGCATTCACCCTAGAGCCAGTGGGATAACCACTTTACACATTTTTTTTTTTTGGGGGGGGGGGGGGGGGGGGGGGTAGAAGGATGACTTTATCCTATCCCAGGTATTCCATAAAGAGGTGGGGTTTCATATGTCTCCGGAAGGTGGTGAGTGACTCCGCTGTCCTGGCGTCGTGAGGGAGCTTGTTCCACCATTGGGGTGCCAGAGCAGCGAACAGTTTTGACTGGGCTGAGCGGGAACTATGCTTCCGCAGAGGAAGGGGAGCCAGCAGGCCAGAGGTGGATGAACGCAATGCCCTCGTTTGGGTGTAGGGACTGATCAGAGCCCGAAGGTACAGAGGTGCCGTTCCCCTCACTGCTCCATAGGCAAGCACCATGCTCTTGTAACGGATGCGAGCTTCAACTGGAAGCCAGTGGAGTGTGCGGAGGAGGGGGGTGACGTGAGAGAACTTGGGAAGGTTGAACACCAGACGGGCTGCGGCATTCTGGATGAGTTGTAGGGGTTTAATGGCACAGGCAGGGAGGCCAGCCAACAGCGAGTTGCAGTAATCCAGACGGGAGATGACAAATGCCTGGATTAGGACCTGTGCCGCTTCCTGTGTAAGGCAGGGTCGTACTCTCCGAATGTTGTAGAGCATGAACCTGCAGGAGCGGGTCACCGCCTTGATGTTAGCGGAGAACGACAGGGTGTTGTCCAGGGTCACGCCAAGGCTCTTCGCACTCTGGGAGGAGGACACAACGGAGTTGTCAACCGTGATGGCGAGATCATGGAACGGGCAGTCCTTCCCCGGGAGGAAGAGCAGCTCCGTCTTGCCAGGGTTCAGCTTGAGGTGGTGATCCGTCATCCATACTGATATGTCTGCCAGACATGCAGAGATGCGATTCGCCACCTGGTTATCAGAAGGGGGAAAGGAGAAGATTAGTTGTGTATCGTCAGCGTAGCAATGATAGGAGAGGCCATGTGAGGATATGACAGAGCCAAGTGACTTGGTGTATAGGGAGAAAAGGAGAGGGCCTAGAACTGAGCCCTGGGGGACACCAGTGGTGAGAGCACGTGGTGCGGAGACAGCTTCTCGCCACGCCACTTGGTAGGAGCGACCGGTCAGGTAGGACGCAATCCAGGAGTGAGCCGCGCCGGAGATGCCCAGCTCGGAGAGGGTGGAGAGGAGGATCTGATGGTTCACAGTATCAAAGGCAGCAGACAGGTCTAGAAGGACAAGAGCAGAGGAGAGAGAGTTAGCTTTAGCAGTGCGGAGAGCCTCCGTGACACAGAGAAGAGCAGTCTCAGTTGAATGACCAGTCCTGAAACCTGACTGGTTTGGATCAAGAAGGTCATTCTGAGAGAGATAGCAAGAGAGTTGGCTAAAGACGGCACGCTCAATAGTTTTGGAAAGAAAAGAAAGAAGGGATACTGGTCTGTAGTTGTTGACATCAGTGGGATCGAGTGTTGGTTTTTTGAGAAGGGGAGCAACTCTCGCTCTCTTGAAGACGGAAGGGACATGGCCAGCGGTCAAGGATGAGTTGATCAGCGAAGTGAAGTAGGGGAGAAGGTCACCGGAGATGGTCTGGAAAAGAGAGGAGGGGATGGGGTCAAGCGGGCAGGTTGTTGGGCGGCCTGCAGTCACAAGTCGCCGGATTTTATCTGGAGAGAGAGGGGAGAAAGAAGTCAAAGCATAGGGTAGGGCAGTGTGAGTAGGACCAGCAGTGTCATTAGACTTAACAAACGAGGATCGGATGTCGTCAACCTTCTTTTCAAAGTGGTTGACGAAGTCATCCACAGAGAGAGAGGGGGGGGGGGGGGCGGGGGGGGTTCAGGAGGGAGGAAAATGTGGCAAAGAGCTTCCTAGGGTTAGAGGCAGATGCTTGGAATTTAGAGAGGTAGAAAGTGGCCTTAGCAGCAGAAACAGATGAAGAAAATGTAGAGAGGAGTGAGTGAAAAGATGCCAGGTCTGCAGGGAGTCTAGTTTTCTTCCATTTCCGCTCCGCTGCCCGGAGCTCTGTTCTGTGAGCTCGCAATGAGTCATCAAGCCACGGAGCTGGAGGGGAGGACCGAGCCGGCCGGGAGGATAGGGGACACAGAGAGTCAAAGGATGCAGAAAGGGAGGAGAGTAGGGTTGAGGAGGCAGAATCAGGAGATTGGAGGGAGAAGGATTGAGCAGAGGGAAGAGATGATAGGATGGAAGAGGAGAGAGTAGTGGGAGAGAGAGAGCGAAGGTTGCGGCGGCGCATTACCATCTGTGTAGGGGCAGAGTGAGTAGTGTTGGAGGAGAGCGAGAGAGAAAAGGAAACAAAGTAGTGGTCGGAGACATGGAGGGGAGTTGCAGTGAGATTAGTAGAAGAGCAGCATCTAGTAAAGATGAGGTCAAGCGTATTGCCTGCCTTGTGAGTAGGGGGGGACGGTGAGAGGGTGAGGTCAAAAGAGGAGAGGAGTGGAAAGAAGGAGGCAGAGAGAAATGAGTCAAATGTGGACATAGGGAGGTTGAAATCCCCCAAAACTGTGAGGGGTGAGCCATCCTCAGGAAAGGAACTTATCAAGGCGTCAAGCTCATTGATGAACTCTCCAAGGGAACCTGGAGGGCGATAGATGACAAGGATATTAAGCTTAAATGGGCTAGTGACTGTGACAGCATGGAATTCAAATGAGGAGATAGACAGGTGGGTTAGGGGAAAAATTGAGAATGTCCACTTGGGAGAGATGAGGATTCCTGTGCCACCACCCCTCTGACCAGATGCTCTCGGGGTATGCGAGAACACATGGTCAGACGAGGAGAGAGCAGTAGGAGTAGCAGTGTTTTCAGTGGTAATCCATGTTTCCGTCAGCGCCAGGAAGTCGAGGGACTGGAGGTTAGCATAGGCGGGGATGAAGTCAGCTTTGTTGGCAGCAGAACGGCAGTTCCAGAGGCTGCCTGAGACCTGGAACTCCAGGTGTGGGGTGCGTGCAGGGACCACCAGGTTAGAGAGGCAGCAGCCACGCGGTGTGAGGCGTTTGTGTAGCCTGTGCAGAGAGGAGAGAACAGGGATAGGCAGAGGCATAGTTGACAGGCTGTAGCAAATGGCTACAATAATGCAGAGGAGATCGGAATGAAATGAACTAAACATCTGGGAGAGGAGAGAGCAGGGCCTCCCTCACCAAAACTTCCACCTCAGAAACTATAATTGTTTCACTGAACCACCCGAACAAAAACTCTCCCAACTTCCACCTTTAGAAATCAGAATTGTTGTGAACCACAGCGGTCCAATGTTTAAAGGAATAGACTCAACCCACTTTATTCAGCTAGCTAACTATGACACCATAGCTAACTAGCATGCTAGCATCCAATAACACACAGTTTAGCACCAACACTTGGTCACAACAAACCACCAATAGTGTGTTAACACACTAAGCAGATAATTCGTGTCCGTGTCTAGTTCCTTTCATAACGCAGCAATAATTAAACGTTGGCTAGCTTAGCACAAATATATTGTATTTAGCTGCCACAGTACAGCACACAATGGCTACTGTGTTGACTCTGTTCGAAAAAACGGCTAGCTAGCTAGCTTCGTGCTACACCCGGCACCGCCGAAGACAATGCCAACCTACAGTAACTACCCACAACAGCCCACGATGCCTAACTATGACACCATAGCTAACTAGCATGCTAGCATCCAATAACACACAGTTTAGCACCAATACTTGGTTACAACAAACTACCAATAGTGTGTTAAAATGGCTTAAGGACAACAAAGTCAAGGTATTGGAGTGGCCATCACAAAGCCCTGACCTCAATCCTATAGAAAATCTGTGGGCAGAACTGAAAAAGTGTGTGCGAGCAAGGAGGCCTACAAACCTGACTCAGTTACACTAGCTCTGTCAAGAGGAATGGGCCAAAATTCACCCAACTTATTGTGGGAAGCTTATGGAAGGCTACCCGACTCGTTTGACCCAAGTTAAACAATTGAAAGGCAATGCTACCAAATACTAATTGAGTGTATGCAAACTTCTGACCCACTGGGAATGTGATGAAAGAAATAAAAGCTGAAATAAATCAATCTCTCTACTATTATTCTGACATTTCACATTCTTAAAATAAAGTGGTGATCCTAACTGACCTAAGACAGGGAATTTTTACTAGGATTAAATGTCAGGAATTGTGAAAAACTGAGTTTAAATGTATTTGGCTAAGGTGTATGTAAACTTCCGACTTCAACTGTATTTTAGATTTTAGATTCTTCAAAGTAGCCACCCTTTGCCTTGATGACAGCTTTGCACGCTCTTGGCATTCTCTTAATTATAATTAATGTATAATTAATACGTGAAAACAAGAAGCACAGAGAAAGGGCAGAAAAACAGAGAGACAGCAGTAGAAGACTAACATAGACCACACCATCTCTGCTACATAACAGAAGTTAACACAGGGGCCAGTCACCAATCCACACCATCCCTGCTACATAACACTAGTTAACACAGGGGCCAGTCACCCATCCACACCATCTCTGCTACATAACAGAAGTTAACACAGGGGCCAGTCACCCATCCACACCATCTCTGCTACATAACAGAAGGTGACACAGGGGCCAGTCACCCATCCACACTGTGCATGATGGTTATTTCCAAATGAATACCTGAATGTAACCAGTCATCTAAAAACAACCCATTACCTTCTACCCCTCCAGGAGCAGCTGTGGTCTGCCCTGAAGGCCGGTCAGATTGACATGGTTGTGTCAGATCACTCTCCCTGCACACCAGACCTGAAGAGATTGGACAGTGGGGATTTCACTCAGGCCTGGGGCGGGATCTCCTCCCTACAGTTCGGTAAGTGAGATCCATAAGAGATCCATAAGAGATCCAGTGGCTCCATTAGAGATCCATTAGCTATTAGCCATACCATGCCAACTATATATGGGATTTTCTGTGTGAGTAGTCACACATTGAAGTCTAATGTCCAAACATAGAAATACAATATATTCTAATAGATGCTATGTGTCCATCAGAGGCACCAGATGAAAAGGTATCTATTGTTTTGTTCTGTATATGTAAAACGCATTTGTGTCTTTTCATATGCAATAAATGAATCATCTTCTTTTTTTTTTTTTTTTTACATTTTAGTCATTTAGCAGACGCTCTTATCCAGAGCGACTTACAGTTAGTGAGTGCATACATATTTCATACTGTCATACATACTTCATATTTCATACTGTCATACATACTTCATATTTCATACTGTCATACATATTTCATATTTTATACTGTCATACATACTTCATATTTCATACTGTCATACATACTTCATATTTCATACTGTCATACATACTTCATATTTCATACTGTCATACATACTTCATATTTCATACTGTCATACATATTTCATATTTTATACTGTCATACATACTTCATATTTCATACTGTCATACATACTTCATATTTCATACTGTCATACATACTTCATATTTCATACTGTCATACATACTTCATATTTCATACTGTCATACATACTTCATATTTCATAATGTCATACATACTTCATATTTCATACTGTCATACATATTTCATATTTTATACTGTCATACATACTTCATATTTCATACTGTCATACATACTTCATATTTCATACTGTCATACATACTTCATATTTCATAATGTCATACATACTTCATATTTCATACTGTCATACATACTTCATATTTCATACTGTCATACATATTTCATATTTTATACTGTCATACATACTTCATATTTCATACTGTCATACATATTTCATATTTTATACTGTCATGCATACTTCATATTTCATACTGTCATACATACTTCATATTTCATACTGTCATACATACTTCATATTTTATACTGTCATACATACTTCATATTTCATAATGTCATACATACTTCATATTTCATAATATCATACATACTTCATATTTCATACTGTCATACATACTTCATATTTCATACTGTCATACATACTTCATATTTCATACTGTCATACATACTTCATATTTCATACTGTCATACATACTTCATATTTCATACTGTCATACATACTTCATATTTCATACTGTCATACATACTTCATATTTCATACTGTCATACATACTTCATATTTCATACTGTCATACATACTTCATATTTTATACTGTCATACATACTTCATATTTCATACTGTCATACACACTTCATATTTCATAATGTCATACATACTTCATACTGTCATACATACTTCATATTTCATACTGTCATACATACTTCATATTTCATAATGTCATACATACTTCATATTTCATAATGTCATACATACTTCATATTTCATAATGTCATACATACTTCATATTTCATACTGTCATACATACTTCATATTTCATACTGTCATACATACTTCATATTTCATACTGTCATACATACTTCATATTTCATACTGTCATACATACTTCATATTTCATACTGCCATACATACTTCATATTTCATATTTCATACTGTCATACATACTTAATATTTCATACTGTCATACATACTTAATATTTCATAATGTCATACATACTTAATATTTCATACTGTCATACATATTTCATACTGTCATACATACTTCATATTTCATACTGTCATACATACTTCATATTTCATTATGTCATACATACTTCATATTTCACACTGTCATACATACTTCATATTTCATACTGTCATACATACTTCATATTTCATACTGTCATACATACTTCATATTTCATTATGTCATACATACTCCATATTTCATACTGTCATACATATTTCATACTGTCATACATACTTCATATTTCATACTGTCATACATACTTCATATTTCATACTGTCATACATACTTCATATTTCATTATGTCATACATACTCCATATTTCATACTGTCATACATATTTCATACTGTCATACATACTTCATACTTCATACTGTCATACATTAAACCATGCTTTGTAATATTCCCAAAGCCCCTAAACTCCGCTCCTGCTTACACTACTACTCCAGCCTCCTGCTACAGGACAAAGTCCACAGGGAGATAAACATGGATACAACACTAGTTTACAAGACAGTTTAATTATTTACTGACCAGTCACAGTGAACAGAGAAGAGGTCTGGTCAAAGTCTCCTGGCTTTGCTGTCACCGGCATAAACTTGGACCCATTCAAACACTTTAACATTTTGTCTGCCTGTTTATAGAGCAGCATGCCACCCTGAGAGAGAGACCAGTCACTCAAAATGTCCTCTCTCTCTATATATCATCCTGTCTGTTTCAGAAAAAGAGACTGAATAGAGTCTAATAAGGGGTTTCAGGTCTGCCTCCGTTCTAGAGGTCGGCCAGTAAGAAGGGTTTCACCCTGCCTCACTCACTCTGTCTCTTTCTGTCTCTCTCCGTCTCTCTGTCTGTCTGTCTGTCTGTCTGTCTCTCTCGCTCTCTATCTGTCTCCATCTGTCTCTGTCTCTCTCTGTCTGTCTCTCTCTATCTCTCTGTCTTTATCTGTCTGTCTCTCTCTGTATCTATCTGTCTCGCTCTCTATCTGTCTCCATCTGTCTCTGTCTCTCTCTGTCTGTCTCTCTCTATCTCTCTGTCTTTATCTGTCTGTCTCTCTCTGTATCTATCTGTCTCTCTCTGTCTCTCTCTGTATCTATCTGTCTCTCTCTGTCTCTATCTGTCTCTCTCTCTCTCTGTCTCTATCTGTCTCTCTCTGTATCTATCTGTCTCTCTCTGTCTCTCTCTGTATCTATCTATCTGTCTCTCTCTCTCTCTCTCTGTCTCTATATGTCTCTCTCTATCTGTCTGTCTCTCTCTGTCTCTATCTCTCTGTCTCTGTCTGTCTCTTTCTCTGTCTCTCTCTCTCTGTCTGTCTCTCTCTGTATCTATCTGTCTCTCTCTCTGTCTCTCTCTGTCTCTGTCTCTATTTGTCTCTCTCTGTCTCTCTCTGTCTCTCTCTGTCTCTCTCTCTCTCTCTCTGTCTCTGTCTGTCTCTCTCTCTCTGTCTCTATCTGTCTCTCTCTATCTGTCTGTCTCTCTCTGTCTCTATCTCTCTGTCTCTGTCTGTCTCTTTCTCTGTCTCTCTCTCTCTGTCTGTCTCTCTCTGTATCTATCTGTCTCTCTCTCTGTCTCTCTATGTCTCTCTCTGTATCTATCTGTCTCTCTCTGTCTCTCTCTCTCTCTGTCTCTATTTGTCTCTCTCTGTCTCTCTCTGTCTCTCTCTCTCTCTCTCTCTGTCTCTGTCTGTCTCTCTCTCTGTCTGTCTCTCTCTCTCTGTCTGTCTCTCTCTGTATCTATCTGTCTCTCTCTGTATCTATCTGTCTCTCTCCCTCTGTCTCTCTCTGTATCTATCTGTCTCTCTCTGTATCTATCTGTCTCTCTCTCTCTCTCTCTCTCTCTCAATTCAATTTCAATTTCAATTTCAATTTCAATTTAAGGGCTTTATTGGCATGGGAAACGTGTGTTAACATTGCCAAAGCAAGTGAAGTAGATAGTAAACAAAAGTGAAATAAACAATAAATATTAACAGTAAACATTACACTCAGAAGTTTCAAAAGAATAAAGACATTTCAAATGTCATATTATGTATATATACAGTGTTGTAACAATGTGCAAATAGTTAAAGTACAAATGGGAAAATAAATAAACATAAATATGGGTTGTATTTACAATGGTGTTTGTTCTTCACTGGTTGCCCTTTTCTTGTGGCAACAGGTCACAAATCTTGCAGCTGTGATGGCACACTGTGGTTTTTCACCCAGTAGATAAGGGAGTTTATCAAAATTGGGTTTGTTTTCGAATTCTTTGTGGATCGCTGTAATCTGAGGGAAATATGTGTCTCTAATATGGTCATACATTTGGCAGGAGGTTAGGAAGTGCAGCTCAGTTTCCACCTCATTTTGTGGGCAGTGTGCACATAGCCTGTCTTCTCTTGAGAGCCAGGTCTGCCTACGGCGGCCTTTCTCAATAGCAAGGCTATGCTCACTGAGTCTGTACATAGTCAAAGCTTTCCTTAAGTTTGGGTCAGTCACAGTGGTCAAGTATTCTGCCACTGTGTACTCTCTGTTTAGGGCCAAATAGCATTCTAGTTTGCTCTGTTTTTTTGTTTGTTCTTTCCAATGTGTCAAGTAATTCTCTTTTTGTTTTCTCATGATTTGGTTGGGTCTAGTTGTGTTGTTGTTGTTGTTGTCCTGGGGCTGTGTGGGGTCTGTTTGTGTTTGTGAACAGAGCCCCAGGACAAGCTTACTTAGGGGACTCTTCTCCAAGTTCATCTCTCTGTAGGTGATGGCTTTGTTATGGAAGGTTTGGGAATCGCTTCCTTTTAAGTGGTTATAGAATTTAACGGCTCTTTTCTGGATTTTGATAATTAGCGGGTATTGGCCTAATTCTGCTCTGCATGCATTATTTGGTGTTTTACGTTGTACACAGAGGATGTTTTTGCAGAATTCTGCATGCAGAGTCTCAATTTGGTGTTTGTCCCATTTTGTGAATTCTTGGTTGGTGAGCGGACCCCAGACCTCAGAACCATAAAGGGCAATGGGTTCTATAACTGATTCAAGTATTTTTAGCCAGATCCTAATTGGTATGTCAAATTTTATGTTCCTTTTGATGGCATAGAAGGCCCTTCTTGCCTTGTCTCTCAGATCGTTCACAGCTTTGTGGAAGTTACCTGTGGCGCTGATGTTTAGGCCGAGGTATGTATAGTTTTTTGTGTGCTCTAGGGCAACGGTGTCTAGATGGAATTTGTATTTGTGGTCCTGGCAACTGGACCTTTTTTGGAACACCATTATTTTTGTCTTACTGAGATTTACTGTCAGGGCCCAGGTCTGACAGAATCTGTGCAGAAGATCTAGGTGCTGCTGTAGGCCCTCCTTGGTTGGTGACAGAAGCACCAGATCGTCAGCAAACAGAAGACATTTGACTTCAGATTCTAGTAGGGTGAGGCCGGGTGCTGCAGACTGTTCTAGTGCCCTCGCCAATTCGTTGATATATATGTTGAAGAGGGTGGGGCTTAAACTGCATCCCTGTCTCACCCCACGGCCCTGTGGAAAGAAATGTGTGTGTTTTTTGCCAATTTTAACCGCACACTTGTTGTTTGTGTACATGGATTTTATAATGTCGTATGTTTTTCCCCCAACCCCACTTTCCATCAATTTGTATAGCAGACCCTCATGCCAAATTGAGTCAAAAGCTTTTTTGAAATCAACAAAGCATGAGAAGACTTTGCCTTTGTTTTGGTTTGTTTGTTTGTCAATTAGGGTGTGCAGGGTGAATACGTGGTCTGTCGTACGGTAATTTGGTAAAAAGCCAATTTGACATTTGCTCAGTACATTGTTTTCACTGAGGAAATGAACTAGTCTGCTGTTAATGATAATGCAGAGGATTTTCCCAAGGTTGCTGTTGACGCATATCCCACGGTAGTTATTGGGGTCAAATTTGTCTCCACTTTTGTGGATTGGGGTGATCAGTCCTTGGTTCCAGATGTTGGGGAAGATGCCAGAGCTAAGGATGATGTTAAAGAGTTTAAGTATAGCTAATTGAAATTTGTGGTCTGTATATTTTATCATTTCATTGAGGATACCATCAACACCACAGGACTTTTTGGGTTGGAGGGTTTGTATTTTATCCTGTAGTTCATTCAATGTAATTGGAGAATCCAGTGGGTTCTGGTAGTCTTTAATAGTTTATTCTAAGATTTGCATTTGATCATGTATATTTTTTTGCTGTTTGTTCTCTGTTATAGGGCCAAAAAGATTGGAGAAGTGGTTTACCCATACATCTCCGTTTTGGATAGATAGCTCTTCGTGTTGTTGTTTGTTTAGTGTTTTCCAATTTTCCCAGAAGTGGTTAGAGTCTATGGATTCTTCAATTACATTGAGCTGATTTCTGACATGCTGTTCCTTCTTTTTCCGTAGTGTATTTCTGTATTGTTTTAGTGATTCACCATAGTGAAGGCGTAGGCTCAGGTTTTCTGGGTCTCTATGTTTTTGGTTGGATAGGTTTCTCAATTTCTTTCTTAGGTTTTTGCATTCTTCATCAAACCATTTATCACTGTTATTACTTTTCTTTGGTTTTCTGTTAGAGATTTTTAGATTTGATAGGGAAGCTGAGAGGTCAAATATACTGTTTAGGTTTTCTACTGCCAAGTTTACACCTTCACTATTACAGTGGAACGTTTTGTCCAGGAAGTTGTCTAGAATGGATTGAATTTGTTGTTTCCTAATTGTTTTTTGGTAGGTTTCAACACTACTTTCCTTCCATCTATAGCATTTCTTAATATTATTCAGTTCTTTTGGCTTTGATGCCTCATGATTGAGTATTGCTCTGTTCAAGTAGACTGTGATTTTGCTGTGGTCTGATAGGGGTGTCAGTGGGCTGACTGTGAACGCTCTGAGAGACTCTGGGTTGAGGTCAGTGATAAAGTAGTCTACAGTACTACTGCCAAGAGATGAGCTATAGGTGTACCTACCATAGGAGTCCCCTCGAAGCCTACCATTGACTATGTACATACCCAGTGTGCGACAGAGCTGCAGGAGTCGTGACCCATTTTTGTTGGTTATGTTGTCATAGTTGTGCCTAGGGGGGCATATGGGGGAGGGAATGCTGTCACCTCCAGGTAGGTGTTTGTCCCCCTGTGTGCTGAGGGTGTCAGGTTCTTGTCCAGTTCTGGCATTTAGGTCGCCACAGACTAGTACATGTCCCTGGGTCTGGAAATTATTGATTTCCCCCTCCAGGATGGAGAAACTGTCTTCATTAAAGTATGGGGATTCTAGTGGGGGGATATAGGTAGCACACAGGAGGACATTTTTCTCAGTTGAGATAATTTCCTTTTGAATTTCTAACCAAATGTAAAATGTTCCTGTTTTGATTAATTTAATAGAGTGAGTTAGGTCTGCTCTATACCAAATTAGCATACCCCCTGAGTCCCTTCCCTGTTTCACACCTGGTAGTTTGGTGGATGGGACTACCAGCTCTCTCTCTCTCTCTCTCTCTCTCTCTCTCTCTCTCTCTCTCTCTCTCTCTCTCTCTCTCTCTCTGTCTCTGTCTCTGTCTCTATCTGTCTGTCTCTCTCTGTCTCTCTCTGTCTTTATCTGTCTATATGTCTCTCTCTGTGTCTGTCTCAGGTCTGTCTCTGTTCTGGACGTCAGCCAGTAAGAAGGGTTTCACCCTGCCAGATGTGGTGAGGCTCCTCTGCCAGCGCACCGCACAACTCTGTCGCCTTGACAACCAGAAGGGGAGCCTTGTTCCCGGTCACGATGCAGACCTGGTCATATGGGACCCGGAGAAGGAGTTTGAGGCTAGTATTATAGGAGAGGGATTCACTAAGACAAAGAAAAACACAGTCTTTCATTTTATCATACTGTTTATTTGTTGGTTTTGTGCGCAACTATTATTTCATATTTTAAGTTATGTCTCTCTACAGGTGAAAGACGCAAATATACATCACAAAAATAAGGTGAGAAAGCATTAAAACCATAGGTACAATACCCTACACAATACTGAACTATGAACGACAGTCCAGACTATACATATAGAGCCTTCACAATCTGCTGAAGAAAATG
>NC_139993.1:63614306-63802251 GCF_964263955.1 Coregonus lavaretus | reverse complement strand
CCTACCTGGGCCTGACGTTGCAAGGGGAGGTGTGTGTCACCATCGTCCGAGGCAGAGTGGTGTACAAGCAGGGTTCCTTCTCTCCTACGCCCCTGGGGAAGCATCTCCTCATCCCCCAGGGGAAGACCCAGGTGTCCCTGTGATGGAGAGAAGACCCTGGGGACCCAGGACTCAAGGTGACTCTCTGGAAAAACAAGACATGTTACGGAGGGGACTGTCCTTGCTAAATAAATACAATACAATTAAATAAATGGACCATAGGGAGGGGGGGGGGGGGGGCATGTATGTCTCAAAGTTCAGATGCTTGACTGTTGTTGTAAAATCTTTTAATAAACAAAGTAATCTTTCAAGAGATTGGTGTCTTTATTCTATTACTCCATACCCTACACATCTCTCTCTCTCTCTCTCTCTCTCTCTCTCTCTCTCTCTCTCTCTCTCTCTCTCTCTCTCTCTCTCTCTCTCTCTCTCTCTCTCTCTCTCTCTCTCTCTCTCTCTCCTCTCTCTCTCTCTCTCTCTCTCTCTCTCTCTCTCTCTCTCTCTCTCTCTCTCTCTCTCTCTCTCTCTCTCTCTCTCTCTCTCTCTCTCTCTCTCTCTCTCTCTCTCTCTTCTCTCTCTCTCTCTCTCTCTCTCTCTCTCTCTCTCTCTCTTCTCTCTCTCTCTCTCTCTCTCTCTCTCTCTCTCTCTCTCTCTCTCTCTCTCCCTAAACTGAGTAGATTCATACAACAGCTAAGGGACTAGAGGACTGGGGGGGGGGGTTCATCTCCTGTGCCTGTCCACTGTCTCTCCGTGTCAATTAGTAATCTCTGACCAAACAGACACTGTCAGAAATCTAGGAACCATATCAGCTCATAAACTCCCTGAAACAAAGATGACAGGGCAGAATCCCATGATCACACAAACACACGTTTTATTAGACTCGTATCAAGGTCATCATTTTTACCATGAGTTTTTTTTTTGACTGAATGGAAAAGTCAGTGTCTGCTGAATTCTGCCTACAGTGTGGGACAACATTTTATGACCTACTGAAGCAGCGGTGGTCAATGGCTAACCCCATGTGTGGTGAATACATTTAAGAAAATAACTTATAAAATAGTGTGTAATACACAGTGGTGTAAAGTACTTAGGTAAAAATACTTTAAAGTACTACTGTTTTTTGGGGTATCTGTACTTTACTTTACTATTTATATTCTTGACAACTTTTACTTTTACTTCACTACATTCCCAAAGAAAATATTGTACTTTTTACTCCATACATTTTCCCTGACAACTCAAAGTACTCGTTACATTTTGAATGCTTAGCAGGACAGGAACATTGTAAAATTCACGCATTTATCAAGATAACACTTGGTCATCCTTACTGCCTATGGTCTGGCGGACTCAGGATCTTTTGTAAATTATGTCTGAGTGTTGGAGCGTGCCCCTGGCTATCCGTACATTTTAAAAACAAGAAAATGGTGCCGTCTGCTTTGCTTAATATAAGGAATTTGAAAATGATTTATACTTTTACTTCTACTTTTGATACTTAAGTATATTTTAGGTAATTACATGTACTTTTGACACTTAAGTATATTTAAAATCAAATACTTTTGTCTATGCAAACAAAACACAGAGGCGAGGCCAGCGGTGTTTAAAGGCCTCGTTGGTCAGATGAGTCAGTCAGGCAGGTTACTGAGTCGGAGTTCAGTACCTTTCCTCATCTCCGTCCCGCCGACCATCCTGCTAGAGTCATGTCATCCGTCTCCGTCCCCGCCAACCAAAATGTCTCCTGAAACCGTTCGTGGCTTCGCAGCGACATCTGTTTGGACCAGGATCCGTCCAATGTTCCTCCTCGGATCTTAGCGGGCCGGGGTGCCGAGCCAAATCATCGGTCACATGCATCCAGAAATGTTCAAGGTAGGCTTAAAGAACTTGCTTAAACTTTGATTATGGATGACGACCCACAGCCGAATCTCAATTGGAGATAGCCGCGCGCAATGCGAACTTTTTACGCACGATTTACGCGCATGTCTCATGCTGGAATTTAACCCATATGATTTGATATTTTAGATACTTCGTAAACCAATCTGTTGGCTATTTTTAAGTTACTTAAGTATTTCTTATTGCTTGGTCACATATAGGGTCGTGATCTCCAACTGGCCAAACAAAAGTGTTGTATGAACATTTCAAGATTAGCCAATATATCTGTCAGTGTTAGTATAGGTTGTTACTACCAGTTGTACATTACAGTGTTGAAGCAAATGGACCTAATCATTGTATGAGAATCTTGGTCCTAATAATCACTGATTACCACATAATCTTGGTCCTAATAATCACTGATTACCACATAATCTTGGTCCTAATAATCACTGATTACCACATAATCTTGGTCCTAATCATCACTGATTACCACATAATCTTGGTCCTAATCATCACTGATTACCACATAATCTTGGTCCTAATAATCACTAATTACCACATAATCTTGGTCCTAATCATCACTGATTACCACATAATCTTGGTCCTAATAATCACTAATTACCACATAATCTTGGTCCTAATCATCACTGATTACCACATAATCTTGGTCCTAATCATCACTAATTACCACATAATCTTGGTCCTAATCATCACTGATTACCACATAATCTTGGTCCTAATCATCACTAATTACCACATAATCTTGGTCCTAATCATCACTAATTACGACATAATCTTGGTCCTAATCATCACTAATTACCACATAATCTTGGTCCTAATAATCATTAATTACCACATAATCTTGGTCCTAATCATCACTAATTACCACATAATCTTGGTCCTAATCATCACTGATTACCACATAATCTTGGTCCTAATCATCACTGATTACCACATAATCTTGGTCCTAATCATCACTGATTACCACATAATCTTGGTCTTAATAATCACTAATTACCACATAATCTTGGTCCTAATCATCACTGATTACCACATAATCTTGGTCCTAATCATCACCGATTACCACATAATCTTGGTCCTAATAATGTCACTGTCGATGTACTGTATTCGTTTCTAGATAATGAGTGACATCAAGAGCGGGATCCAGTACGCCTTCCAGACCCAGAACAACATGGAGTGTGCCATTCTTCAACGCCGTCGAGCCAGGGGGAGGGGGTTCTCACTGCAGTCAATGGGATCTGGGGAGAACGGGCAGCGGAGATGGCAGAGAGGATGGGGTACTTGATTAGCACGGGTTGTGTCCCAAATGGGGGGGGGGGGGGGGGGGGTTACTTCACCAATGAAGAAATCAAATCGGGTAATGACACAAATGTCATTTGGTAGAGATACCAAATTGCTGCTATCCGACAGACCATGTGTGCGTCCCAAAATGGCACCCTGTTCCCTATGTAGTGCACTACTTCCGACCAGGGCCCATCTCTTTCTGTGCATCAAGACTGGTATTTCTGACCTGTCATGTCACCGTTTTGCCCCCAGGCCCTGGCCAAACACAAGCCTGTACGGTTCTTCCCAACCCATGGAAAATCCTCCACAGGAGTAGTTCATCCACTAGATGGCAGTGGAGACATATGTCACGAGTAAGAGCCCCTATCCACCTCTTCAGCTACCATTTCAATGTAAATGGTTATAAAAACCCAACAGACAACACACAGCATAAAGTTACAGCATCGGGCATATTGCAGAAAGTAACACCTCTCTTTACTTTCTGCAAGGCACAACTGTCTGTTTCTCGTTGACTGTGTGGCTTCAATGGGAGGTGCACCACTTTACATGGACAAACAAGGTATGATGTTGTAGTGACCCTGTTGGATATAGTACAGGGACCTGCAGGTATAACAGATAGTACAGGGACCTGTATGTATAACAGATAGTACAGGGACCTGTAGGTATAACAGATAGTACAGGGACCTGCAGGTATAACAGATAGTACAGGGACCCTGTAGGTATAACAGATAGTACAGGGACCCTGTAGGTATAACAGATAGTACAGGGACCCTGTAGGTATAACAGATAGTACAGGGACCCTGTAGGTATAACAGATAGTACAGGGACCTGTAGGTATAACAGATAGTACAGGGACCTGTAGGTATAACAGATAGTACAGGGACCTGTAGGTATAACAGATAACAGATGGATGAGCAAAGATGACATCAGTGTTACAGAGCCACCCGTTGCTCCGGGATACACAGACAGGTTTACACCACCTAGTTGAAGGCCCTGGGGGAAGGTTTGCCTCTGTATTCATGTGATTACTATGTTGATGCTTAATAGGAAGCTAGTACTTTGGAAGATTGAGATGCACCGTGACCCTGCATATAACTTCGCTACACACTATGTGAAAATATCATTACTACTAGTTTAATTCATTTTACTACCATAAGAGCTTACAGATTTTAAGGTTGAAACTTAACAAGTGTTGGTTCCTTGTGTTTTCTTCAGGTATCGACATCCTGTACACTGGCTCACAGAAGGTCCTGAATGCCCCACCTGGGACCACCTCCATCTCCTTCAGTGAAAGAGCATGGTAAGCGAGTTTTTCTACTCTGTAACTTCAGAAGTGAATCGTAAAAGGAAGACATATTGGTTTAAATGTATTACACAGTACAAACATTACCAGGTATTTACTAAGCAATTACATGTTAAAATGGTAATTACACAGTAATAATACCTTACGAATGGTAATTACACAGTAACAATCCCTTATGAATGGTAATTACACAGTAACAATACCTTACGAATCGTAATTACACAGTAACAATCCCTTATGAATGGTAATTACACAGTAATAATACCTTATGAATGGCTTGCTTCTAAGAGCACGTGTCGTTTTCTACTTCCTATCCAGCCAGAAAGTTTTCAACCGGAAAACAAAGCGTATTTCTTTCTGGACATGACCTGGCTGCCAAACTACTGGGATGTCAAGTCCTCCTCTTGTTCACCATCCAAAAGCTGCGGGTGCACTCTGGGAAGTGTAGTTCTTTGACTCACTCCTGAGATTCAGCTCAACAGTATTTCTTTCTGGACATGACCTGGCTGCCAAACTACTGGGGGTGTGACTAAAAGCCCGCTGGGATGTGAGACTCCCATAACGTGTTACATCACAACCTTTCATCAAACACATCATCTAACATCACATTCAATGATAACATATCAGACATTATCTACCTTTAAAAACACATTTGAACAGTTTGAGATTATATGCATCTGTGAATGTCAAGTTAAGCAGAAAGTCTCTTCAGTGGTTTTAGAATGTTGTTTAATTTTCTAGACATTCAGTTACATAGCATTGTTTAATGCTAACATGTCTGCTATAGAATTGTGTAGTGTCGTGTTTAAATGCATCATAATGCAGAAACGTTTGACCTGTTGTTCCTGTGTGCAGATACCTCCACACTGTGCCTGTGGTGTGTGCATATGTATTCACCCCCTTTGCTATGAAGCCCCTAAATAAGATCTGGTGCAACCAATTACCTTCAGAAGTCACATAATTAGTTAAATAAAGTCCACCTGTGTGCAATCTACGTGTCACATGATCTGTCACATGATCTCAGTATATATATATATATACACACCTGTTCTGAAAGGCCCCAGAGTCTGCAACACCACTAAGCAAGGGGCACCACCAAGCAAGCGGCACCATGAAGACCAAGGAGCTCTCCAAACAGGTCAGGGACAAAGTTGTGGAGAAGTACAGATCAGGGTTGGGTTATAAAAAAATATCCGAAACTTTGAACATCCCACGGAGCACCATTAAATCCATTATAAAAAAATGGAAAGAATATGGCACCACAACAAACCTGCCAAGAGAGGACCACCCACCAAAACTCACAGACCAGGCAAGGAGGGCATTAATCAGAGAGACAACAAAGAGACCAAAGATAACCCTGAAGGAGCTGCAAAGCACCACAGCGGAGATTGGCGTATCTGTCCATAGGACCACTTTAAGCCGTACACTCCACAGAGCTGGGCTTTACGGAAGAGTGGCCAGAAAAAAGCCATTGCTTAAAGAAAAAAATAAGCAAACACGTTTGGTGTTCGCCAAAAGGCATATGGGAGACTGGTCAGATGAGACTAAAATTGAGCTTTTTGGCCACCAAGGAAAACGCTATGTCTGGCGCAAACCCAACACCTCTCATCACCCCGAGAACACCATCCCCACAGTGAAGCATGGTGGTGGCAGCATCATGCTATAGGGATGTTCTTCATCGGCAGGGACTGGGAAACTGGTCAGAATTGAAGGAATGATAGATGGCGCTAAATAAATAAATTATTGAGGGAAATCTGTTTCAGTCTTCCAGAGATTTGAGACTGGGACGGAGGTTCACCTTCCAGCAGGACAATGACCCTAAGCATACTACTAAAGCAACACTCGAGTGGTTTAAGCGGAAACATTTAAATGTCTTGGAATGGCCTAGTCAAAGCCCAGACCTCAATCCAATTGAGAATCTGTGGTATGACTTAAAGATTGCTGTACACCAGCGGAACCCATCCAACTTGAAGGAGCTGGAGCAGTTTTGCCTTGAAGAATGGGCAAAAATCCCAGTGGCTAGATGTGCCAAGCTTATAGAGACTTACCCCAAGAGACTTGCAGCTGTAATTGCTGCAAAAGGTGGCTCTACAAAGTATTGACTTTGGGGGGGGGGGGGGGGGGGGGGGGTGAATAGTTATGCACGCTCACGTTTTCCGTTTTTCTGTCTTATTTCTTGTTTGTTTCACAATAAAAAATATTTTGCATCTTCAAAGTGGTAGGCATGTTGTGTAAATCAAATGATACAAACCCCAAAAAATATCCATTTTAATTCCAGGTTGTAAGGCAACAAAATAGGAAGAATGCCAAGGGGGGTGAATACTTTCGCAAGCCGCTGTACACTGAGTTTACATGGCCACTGTACACCGAGTTTACATGACATAGACTGACCAGGTGAATCCAGGTGAAATCTATGATCCCTTATTGATGTCACTTGATAAATCCACTTCAATCAGTGTAGATGAAGGGGAGGAAACAGGTTAAAGAAGGATCTTTAAGTCTTGAGACAATTGAGACATGGATTGTTTATGTGTGCGACTCAGAGGGTGAATGGGCAAGACAAAATATTTAATTACCTTTGACCGGGGTATGGTAGTATGTGCCAGGCGCACCGGTTTGTGTCAAGAACTGCAACGTTGCTGGGTTTTTCATGCTCAACAGTTTCCCATGTGTATCAAGAATGGTCCACCACCCAAAGGACATCCAGCCAACTTTACACAACTGTGGGAAACATTGGAGTCAACATGGGCCAGCAGCCCTATGGAACGCTTTCGACACCTTGTAGAGTCCATGCCCCAACAAATTGGGGGTGCAACTCAATATTAGGAAGATGTTCCTAGTGTTTGTATACTCAGTGTACGGTAGAACCATATACAGTGAGGGAAAAAAGTATTTGATCCACTGCTGATTTTGTACGTTTGCCCACTGACAAAGACATAATAATAATAATAATAATATGCCATTTAGCAGACGCTTTTATCCAAAGCGACTTACAGTCATGCGTGCATACATTTTTGTGTATGGGTGGTCCCGGGGATCGAACCCACTACCTTGGCGTTACAAGTGCCGTGCTCTACCAGCTGAGCTACAGAGGACCACATGATAAGTCTATAATTTTAATGGTAGGTTTATTTGAACAGTGAGAGATAGAATAACAATAAAAAAAATCCAGAAAAAGCATGTCAAAAATGTTATAAATTGATTTGCATTTTAATGAGGGAAATAAGTATTTGACCCCTCTGCAAACATTGACTTAGTACTTGGTGGTAAAACCCTTGTTGGCAATCACAGAGGTCAGACATTTCTTGTAGTTGGCCACCAGGTTTGCACACATCTCAGGAGGGATTTTGTTCCACTCCTCTTTGCAGATCTTCTCCAAGTCATTAAGGTTTTGAGGCTGACGTTTGGCAACTCAAACCTTCAGCTCCCTCCACAGATTTTCTATGGGATTAAGGTCTGGAGACTGGCTAGGCCACTCCAGGACCTTAATGTGCTTCTTCTTGAGCCACTCCTTTGTTGCCTTGGCCGTGTGTTTTGGATCATTGTCATGCTGGAATACCCATCTACGACCCATTTTCAATGCCCTGGCTGAGGGAAGGAGGTTCTCACCCAAGATTTGACGGTACATGGCCCCGTCCATCGTCCCTTTGATGCAGTGAAGTTGTCCTGTCCCCTTAGCAGAAAAAGACCCACAAAACATAATGTTTCCACCTCCATGTTTGACGGTGGGGATGGTGTTCTTGGGGTCATAGGCAGCATTCCTCCTCCTCCAAACACGGCGAGTTGAGTTGATGCCAAAGAGCTCCATTTTGGTCTCATCTGACCACAACACTTTCACCCAGTTCTCCTCTGAATCATTCAGATGATCATTGGCAAACTTCAGATGGCCCTGTATATGTGCTTTCTTGAGCAGGGGGACCTTGCAGGCGCTGCAGGATTTCAGTCCTTCACGGCGTAGTGTGTTACCAATTGTTTTCTTGGTGACTATGGTCCCAGCTGCCTTGAGATCATTGACAAGATCCTCCCGTGTAGTTATGGGCTGATTCCTCATCGTTCTCATGATCATTGCAACTCCACGAGGTGATATCTAGCATGGAGCCCCAGGCCGAGGGAGATTGACAGTTCTTTTGTGTTTCTTCCATTTGCGAATAATCGCACCAACTGTTGTCACCTTCTCACCAAGCTGCTTGGCGATGGTCTTGTAGCCCATTCCAGCCTTGTGTAGGTCTACAATCTTGTCCCTGACATCCTTGGAGAGCTCTTTGGTCTTGGCCATGGTGGAGAGTTTGGAATCTGATTGATTGATTGATTGCTTCTGTGGACAGGTGTCTTTTATACAGGTAACAAGCTGAGATTAGGAGCACTCCCTTTAAGAGTGTGCTCCTAATCTCAGCTCATTACCTGTATAAAAGACACCTGGGAGCCAGAACTCTTTCTGATTGAACTCTTTCTCATTAAAATGCAAATCAATTTATATCATTTTTGACATGCGTTTTTCTGGATTTTGTTGTTGTTATTCTGTCTCTCATGGTTAAAATATACCTACCATTAAAATTATAGACTGATCATTTCTTTGTCAGTGGGCAAACGTACAAAATCAGCAGGGGATCAAATACTTTTTTCCCCTCACTGTAACTCTGTGTACAGTATAACCATTTTCTGTGCATTAACAACATAACAATCAGATACAGTAAACATGAGTCTTTATGATCCATGGCAGAACGCCAGGTTGCCCAGATACAGTAAACATGAGTCTTTATGATCCATGGCAGAACGACAAGTTGCCCAGATACAGTAAACATGAGTCTTGATGATCCATGGCAGAACGACAAGTTGCCCAGATACAGTAAACAAGAGTCTTGATGATCCATGGCAGAACGCCAGGTTGCCCAGATACAGTAAACATGAGTCTTGATGATCCATGGCAGAACGACAGGTTGCCCAGATACAGTAAACATGAGTCTTGATGATCCATGGCAGAACGACAGGTTACCCAGATACAGTAAACATGAGTCTTGATGATCCATGGCAGAACGACAGGTTACCCAGATACAGTAAACATGAGTCTTGATGATCCATGGCAGAACGACAGGTTGCCCAGATACAGTAAACATGAGTCTTGATGATCCATGGCAGAACGACAGGTTACCCAGATACAGTAAACATGAGTCTTGATGATCCATGGCAGAACGCCAGGTTGCCCAGATACAGTAAACATGAGTCTTGATGATCCATGGCAGAACGCCAGGTTGCCCAGATACAGTAAACATGAGTCTTGATGATCCATGGCAGAACGACAGGTTGCCCAGATACAGTAAACATGAGTCTTGATGATCCATGGCAGAACGACAGGTTGCCCAGATACAGTAAACATGAGTATTGATGATCCATGGCAGAACGCCAGGTTGCCCAGATACAGTAAACATGAGTCTTGATGATCCATGGCAGAACGACAGGTTGCCCAGATACAGTAAACATGAGTCTTGATGATCCATGGCAGAACGACAGGTTACCCACAGTGACTTCTATAGTACCTCCTCTTGGATATGACTGGAAGGAGATCACCAGCTACATCATGAAGAACCACAGCCTAGACATCTCTGGAGGGCTGGGACCATCCGTTGGCCAGGTGAGGTAGGGGGCTGGGACCATCTGTTGGCCAGGTGAGGTAGGGGGCTGGAACCATCCGTTGGCCAGGTGAGGTAGGGGGCTGGGACCATCCGTTGGCCAGGTGAGGTAGGGGGCTGGGACCATCCGTTGGCCAGGTGAGGTAGGGGGCTGGGACCATCCGTTGGCCAGGTGAGTTAGGGGGCTGGGACCATCCGTTGGCCAGGTGAGGTAGGGGGCTGGGACCATCCGTTGGCCAGGTGAGGTAGGGGGCTGGGACCATCCGTTGGCCAGGTGAGGTAGGGGGCTGGGACCATCCGTTGGCCAGGTGAGGTAGGGGGCTGGGACCATCCGTTGGCCTGGTGAGGTAGGGGGCTGGGACCATCCGTTGGCCAGGTGAGGTAGGGGGCTGGGACCATCCGTTGGCCAGGTGAGGTAGGGGGCTGGGACCATCCGTTGGCCAGGTGAGGTAGGGAGCTGGGACCATCCGTTGGCCAGGTGAGGTAGGGGGCTGGGACCATCCGTTGGCCAGGTGAGGTAGGGGGCTGGGACCATCTGTTGGCCAGGTGAGTTAGGGGACTGGGACCCACTGTTGGCCAGGTGAGGCCATCTTAGCCAGGACACAATGGATTGCTGCTCCAGTTAGTTAGACTACCACAAATGTGCCATAATTTTGCAGGGGTACCTTCATGAAGCTCATAAGCATTGCAGGCAAAGCAAATGTCACCAACATAAAGTGTCTTAATAGGGCGTTGGGCCACCACGAGCTAGAACAGCTTCAATGTATCTTGGCATAGATTCTACAAGTGTCTGGAACTCTATTGGAGGGATGCGACACCATTCTTCCACAAGAAATTCCATAATTTGGTATTTTGTTGATGGAGAACACTATCTCAGGCGCCGCTCCAGAATCTCCCATTAGTGTTCAATTGGGTTGAGATCTGGTGACTGAGACGGCCATGGCATATGGCTTACATCGTTTTCATGCTCATCAAACCATTCAGCGACCACTCGTGCCCTGTGGATGGGGGCATTGTCATCCTATGGGGACATAGCCATGGTAGCCAAATTAATGGCCTGCCAACCATTTTTATACATGCCGATGGGATGTTAATTGCTTAATTAACTCAGGAACCACACCTGTGTGGAAGCTCCTGCTTTCAACATACTTTGTATTCCTCATTTCCTCAGGTGTTTCTATTGTCAAACAGTAAGGCAGGTCCTACAGGCCCTAGTTTTGTCGCACCTAGACTACTGTTCAGTAGTGTGGTCAGGTGCCACAAAGAGGGACTTGGGAAAATTGCAGTTGGCTCAGAACAGGGCAGCACGGCTGGCCCTTAAAAGTACACGGAGAGCTAACATTAATGACATGCATGTCAGTCTCTCCTGGCTCAGAGTGGAAGAGAGATTGACTTCATCACTGCTTGTTTTTGTAAGAGGTGACGACAAGCTGAATGTACCGAGCTGTCTGTTTAAACTACTAGCACACAGCTCGGACACCCATGCATACCCCACAAGACATGCCACCAGAGGTCTCTTCACAGTCCCCAAGTCCAGAACAGACTATGGGAGGCGCACAGTACTACATAGAGCCATGACTACATGGAACTCTATTCCACATCAGGTAACTGATGCAAGCAGTAGAATCAGATGTTTTTTAAACAGGTAAAAATACACCTTATGGAACAGCGGGACTGGGAAACAACACAAACATAGACACATGCATACAAACACACGATAACATACGCACTATACACACATGCTTTCAAGGCTGTTTGGGAATACATTTGTTTGGCTCTCTTCTTCCAAAGCTGTGATACTATTCTGTCAACAGTAGATGGTGTGCTCTACTTTACCCAAAAGTGTTAATAGCGTTTTATTTTGAAGAAGAAAACCCCAGAAGTGGAGCCATAGGCTGCTTTTCAAACTCAAAGTAGACAGCCCTCGGCCCTTGAATTGCGGATACAGTGTTGCTAACTTAGCGACGTTGTCGCTATATTTAGCAAGTATTCAGACCCCTTTAGCGACACATTTAAATTAAATAAAAATCGACTAGCGACAAATCTAGCGTCTTTTTCTGGTGTAATTGGAGACTCTGACGTGAAAGCACTTATCGTTCTTACTCTTCTCAACGAGCAGCAGGTGCTGCCGTGGGCCCCACCCCCGTCCCAAAGCACTCACAGGCGGCCCAGTCCTCGCGCAGCAGTCCCTCCGAGCTGCAGTCAGAGCAGGAGATGTTCACCCCTCCGCGTCCAGACTGCAAATGGGAAGCTGATCCCGCCCTGGCTTATATTCAGGGCGGGATGTAAAAATGTTCTTTGTCTAAAATAAATCACTGCACAAAAATAAATCACTGCATTTGACTCCCACAGCCTCAGTCACTTACTCACCTCGTCCACTGTGTGTGTGCCTCTCTGTGACATAAGCTAAACATCTAGCTGGCTAGCTCGTCATGTCTCAGTCTAAACTGTACACTCAAAAATACAGAAAGGAGTGGGAATCAAACCCTGAATTCAAAGGCTGGTTGAAGCCGTTTATTGGAGATGATACACGGGCATACTGCCTGTATTGTAAGGCTGATTTCTACGCCAAAACTGTGATGTAAAAAAACACATGACAACTCAAAAACATACTCAAAAGGCAAAGCCTTATAGAAGTTCCACCCAAAACATTTATGGTTTAAAAAATTGACTCTGCAAAAAAGGCTGAGGCCACCATGGCATTAGCTATCGCTGAACACTGTTCCATGCTGGCATGTGATCACATTGGAGAAGCATGTAGAGCTGCTTTCTCAGACTCCACTGCTGCTACCCACTTCAAAATGCACGGGACAAAGTGCACTGAAATGATTAATGGTGTTCTAGCACCATACTTTCTGAAAAAGTTGGTCGCAGATGTGGGTGACCAGCGTTTCAGCCTCCTCCTCGATGAGTCCACGGATGTAAGTGTTTCTAAGTACCTGGGGGGTTGTGATAAGGTACTTTAGTGACACCAAGCAGACAATTGTATCAACATTTCTGGGGCTTGTTGAGTTGGAAGGAGGAGATGCCAAATCTATAGCCTGTGCTGTTGTGGCTTTCCTCGAAGTGTTGTCTTAAAAAAGAGAAACTCCTGGGGATATGGACTGACAATGCCTCTGTTATGACGGGGATTAACAATGGGGTCCATAAAGTGCTGAAGGAGGAGTATGGCCTCAAAGATCTGCTTCTTATTCGCTGTGTGTGCCACTCTCTGCAGCTTGCTGTAAGTCATGCTTCCAATGACACCATCCCCCGTAGTGTGGAGTACTTGGTACGAGAGACTTACAACTGGTTTTCAGTGTCTCCAAAGCGCATTGAGGCCTACAAGGCCATATATGAGACAGGAGGAGAAACCTTTACAGATAACCAAGGCGCGTGCCACACGTTGGCTCTCCATTGAACCCGCGGTTTCACACATTTTGGACCAGTGGGAGGAGCTTAGGCTGCATTTCACAGTCACCATGTCCAGTGAACACTGCTACATGGCTGAGGTTGTATACTCCATGTACAGTGATCCTCAAAACATATTGTATCTGACATTTTTTGAAGTCAGTGCTGGGTGAGGTACAGTTGGCCGTCAAGGCTTTTGAGGGAGAGCAAGTAGATCCTCTTAAGCTACTTGGTTAGCCTGATCAAGTCTGAGCAGCAGGGTGCTGAATCCACTGGCAAATGTTGATGTACTCAAAGGGCCAATAGATGGATACATCAGTCCCAAACCGTACCTTGGTTACCTTTTTGAGTCAAAGGCAGCTGAGCTCCACCTTGAGCCTGAGGATGAAAACAACGTCCGAAAGCGGTGTGTAGCCTTCACCATCTCCCTCACTAATGAGCTGAGGGTGAGACTGCCGGACAACATCGAAGCATTGCAGTACATGTCAGTTTTCAATGTGGAGGAAAACTCCAAAGCACAATAAGCTCCTTGGCTACTCCCCTGCAGAGATAGACAAGATTGTCCAGCAATGGCGTGCCATCCATCTTAGTAAATGGAATGAGACAAAAAACACACTGGGCTTCTGGAGTGAGATTTGGAAGTTCAGGGATGCAGCTGATATCAACCCGTTTCAAGAACTTGCCATGGCTGCTGTGTCTGTGTTGTCCTTGCCACACTCGAATGCTGAAGTCGAGAGAGTATTCAGCCAGATGAGTGTGGTAAAAAGCAAACTTAGAAATCGGATGTCCTTGCAGACCCTTAACTCCATCCTGTACATTCGATATGGACTGTAGCTGTCTGGTGAGG
This sequence comes from Coregonus lavaretus, assembly GCF_964263955.1. Classification (NCBI taxonomy): domain Eukaryota; kingdom Metazoa; phylum Chordata; class Actinopteri; order Salmoniformes; family Salmonidae; genus Coregonus; species Coregonus lavaretus. The sequence goes on along the minus strand of NC_139993.1, from coordinate 63,787,883 downwards.
CTTGCTATGAGCACTAGCTGCCTGATAATATTTTGCAGCTTTTTGGCACATCAGCTGCTTACTCATTTAAATCAGCTCCCTCAGTTGCTGAACATGCCATAGAGAGCCTTGACCAAAATGACAATGACCCACTCTTTCTGTGAGCCAGCACAGCCTGTGTGTCTGTGGAGGGGGGTCTGAAAAAACAACAACAATTAACCTGAATTAGGGCCAGACTAGTTACCATCGTTTTCTCACTTTGCCATTGACAGTTTTTTCTATTGTCTCTTTTTGGTCCATTTAGATTGTTAATGTAGATTGTATACAAAAAAAAATGTTTAAAATGATATGGTTAAAAATGTTCATGTTTTACTGTGACTTGTTGTAGGCTCCTAAGTGGACCATAAGGTTAAAAACCAAACCAAACTTAAGAAAACTAAACAAAAAATAAAATAAAATAAAAACTAAGTAACACCGCCAGTGTCTCTTTTGGGTCACTTTTGCTGGTCCCAAGCACTGATAAAGGAGGAGGGTTGGAATTGTAAAAAAAAAAAAGAATTCGACAGAAGAAAGTTCATTTGTAGTTCTAAACATATTTAGGGTGTCTTCTACTCACTTTTTGTCTCTCCCACGACGTTGTTCCTCTCTCCTACAGCTTCCTTCACAATGACATGCACATGGCCAATTATGCAAATTAGGCGATGACGTCATGTAGCGACTTCTCGCGACTTTTAGGACAACCAATGGCTACTTTCCTTACTGAGGAGTTGGCAACACTGTGTAACGAGTGATGATCGGAGAGGCAACGTCCTTGGTGGAAGTTGAGCTTAAAAACAACCAACCTAAAGCTATTAATGTACCTAGTTAGCTAACGGATCTAGCTAGCACTCCTGTCAGGTAGCTAGCTACAGTTACCCATAGCTGGCTAGCTAGTTTTATAGTTTGGTCATTTATTCCAATACATTTTAGAATCCCCCAAAAATATGGTTATGAATCTAGCTACGTTTTATAGGCTCCTCACTACGAGAATAAGCCAATTTGACAACGCTAAAATCAAAATCAATATATTTTTTATTTTTTGCAAGCAAGCTTCATACTTTTTCCTGACAAGCCGAAAATGCTGTTGATTAAATTTGACACTTCGCGGCCACCAGAGTTTGCTTCCGGGTGAAATGCAGAAAAGCCCGCGTACTTCCATGTCTGCAGAGCAAGTACTTTCGTAAAAAAATTATAATACCGTATTTAGCTATAAAGATATCTTCGTTAACTATTTCGCAATGACATGCAGAAGAGGGGCTCTCATTGTGCTCGAAGGAGTGGACAAGGCAGGGAAAACGACACAGTGTAACAAGCTAGTCCAAACACTGCAGGATAGTGGACGGCCAGCTGAGATGATGAGATTTCCGGGTAAATTGACTTAATTATCCGTGGCTGCTAACTTATCAAAATGAAACGTATTTTTCTCATAATTGTGTGGAGGTTTGAAGCGGCTTTGATTCATAATTTAACTAGACCCAAATCGCTCAGATTATACAAATTCGTTTTGTCTTGTCTGGTTCACCCGGAGCACCTGGCGATGCAAAACGAAATCGCCTTTTGAGATACAACACAACATTTCTAATAACATTTACATTGAAATGACTAAATGCTCTTCCCATATTATTATTGTTTGTACAGAAAGAACTACAAAGATCGGCCAGCTGATAAACTCCTATCTTGAGAACAAAAGCAACCTGGAGGACCATACAGTGCATCTGCTGTTCTCTGCCAACCGATGGGAACTGGTGTAAATAGACACACACACACAGTCTTGTATTTGTGACCAATTTAGGACTCCTCACAAATACATACCTTTCGAGGACCATGCTTCCCAGACATCATAGGAGCACAGAAATAACACTCATGAGTTTGAGAAAAAAATATATAATGAGGAAATCACTTAAAGTGACTTACTCCTTGAAAAAAGTACACTTGAAATTTTACCAACTACTTGAGACCGTACATTGCAATGTATTGCCATCAAGTGAATGCCTCCTATGAAATCTATGAAAGCTATCCAACTGCTTGGGTTGCGGCTATTGGAAGGTTACAATAATTAACAAGTTTAAATTCTCAATATTTGATGCACGTGTTCATTCTATTTTATGACTGAAAATATTGATGAAAAAATGTCGCTTTTGTTTTGTTTCTAGTGTAGCAGGTAGAATGCCACAAAGATGCGACACGGATGGCAACACAACGGCTCTAGTATAGTTTTTCTGTAAAGTATTTAAACTGGAACAACCATTTCAGTAATGGATTCAGTATATCCAAGTAACAGATTAATAGTTTAGGAAAATGTTTTTTATTTTTGTGTAACATTCAAAGTCATCAGCAGGCTTCAAACCTTAAAAAAACCTTGAAGTATTCAGGAGAACCATAGTCACTCTAAAAGTGAACCTCCCACCATCAAAGGAAGCCAGCGGCCGCCGCGGGCCCCTTCCTCTCGTACCCTCACCACCAGCTCCCACCACCCCCCTCCCCATCTGTCCCTCCCTCCCCCTCCCCATCTGTCCCTCCCTCCCCCTCCCCATCTGTCCCTCCACCCCCCTCCCCATCTGTCCCTCCCCGAGCCGCGACACGGGATTTGCCACGTCAACTCACCCTCGCAGGATCTCCATCTGCACAGCCAACCAACAAGGTAACACATACTGGTGTCTACCACGACAACAGCCAATAACGCTCTCTGTTTTCTTCGCAAACGGCCCAATGGCAAAGTCTGTCTCCTTCTGCCTGTCTCCTACCAGTCAGAAGACTTCTCGGTCCTTTGCATATAGATTTTAGCACTACATAGATGCTTCACAAATATAACTAATCAGAATGTGTTATAACTGTTACATAACCAATTTATTGTTCCCCCATTTATCAATATTTTATAGAGAATAAAACCCAGTTAGATGATTTGTGACCCATTTTTATATATGAAACATTCATAAGAACTTCAAATAAAGCAGAACCGAGTTCTCTCAGGAACCTTAAGAACTAAGGAATAACCATTTAAGAACCATTCTTTCTCCAATGTAATACAAGCTAAGAAACCCAAGATCACAAAGAAAACAAGTGACATTCAGTTGCTAGCGTGGAACTCCGTATTATCGGCATATTCAACAGCGTTTAAAAAATATATTACCTTCAACGGTGTTATCTTGTGATCAAGCCATCAATGTTATGTGATTATTGGTGTCGTAAAAATGTTAGCTAACGGGTTAGCAATTAGCAAGTTTGACATTTCAGGGGAAATACTACTATTATCAGCTTTTTGATAAGCGGTTTAGCAAAAAAATAAGTCCCGTATTATCGGCATACGGCCCCCAGTTATTGGCCACCTTACTATTCTGTTCAATTACAAGATATATCCGTTTAATTTTGTTCAAAAAAGAGACACCAACCACGTACCCGAAGTGTTTACTAGATAGTTGACTAGTTGGCTAGCCTTCCGGTAAAAAATAATGACTTGCCTGTCAACTTTTTATTGCGTAGCCCGGTGCGCCCTCATGTGGACTCTTTAAAAAATGGTTCTTCACCCACATATTCAGTGTTGAAACCAAATAATGTCTCATTTGTATTACAGATTAATCTTATGTTTTGAGAAAGTAGATAAATTGAATACTAAAATATGAGTATTAATAATTTACGTCAAATAAAACTTTAATTTCAGAAATGTGCATTGACATAAACAATGAAAACACTGGAGTTTGTGTTGCAGAGATGCACTTGGAAAGTAAAGGAAGAAATACACAAGATGGGTTCAATAAATATATATGATATTTTAGACATTTTTTTTTTTGTACAAATAAATAATTTCATATGAACACAAACAAAACAAACCAATTAAATCTCGACCTCCATCCCTATATTGTCACAAAAATCCCAATAATATTCCAGCTACACCGCTACCTCTTGATCCCACTGCACACACCTGCAGTGGAACCAGTGCAGACAGAAGTCACAGCACAACCATGGCACCTCGGATCTACACTCCTGAGGGGAGCTTGCAGGCGGATCACGCTCCCCGCAGCGAGCACAGCAGGTGGTGTCTTCTTTTATAAAATAATAATACAAATGGATTAATATGGTTTTGCAAAAAGTTCTTCAACAACAATAGTAATTTATACAACTGAGAGAGAAACAGATTATGAAGTACCTGAGAGTGGTGTCATGGGTGACAGACGTGGCCGGTGGAGCTTTTCTCTTCCTTTTCTGTGCTGCAGTTTGAGAAAAAGTACTGTTAGACTGAGCATGTTTCATCAAAACCCTTTTTCAACTTTTTTACATCAATACCTCTGGAGGAAGCTGCAGAGGAGGTGGAGATGACTTGAGGGCTGGTGCTATGGACTGTAAATATGTAAAGAGAGATTTTTTAATATATTTTTTTACATTGCTGTTTTATAAAACAGAAGTCATTTCTTTGTAATTTAACATGTGTTTACCTGTGGAGGTGGCTGTATTCAAATTGCAGGGGGCTGGGACACCAGACGAGGCTGCTATGGTGGTGTGACCAGGGGAGACGTAGGAGGCAGTTGGTCCAGAGGAGGCCGTGTTGGTGGTGACAGACAGGGGGGGGTGGTGTGCATCGTGGTGGCGGTGGACAAAACCGCTGACGATGTCTTGGAGGAGCTGGTGTTTGTAATGGTGGGGTTGAGGGGCCGACGACGGTGTGGCCGGGAGAGTAGGCACGTGCCTTCTTCTGCAGCTGGGGGCTCCGGCGGCTCCTACAGGTGTTGCACACTGGGAGGCACTGGCAGTGGTGATGCAGCTGTGAGGAGTGGTTCCAGCAGGAGGTCCAGCAAGAGGCGATGGCGTCAATGGTCTCATCCATGGCAGCCCTCTCCTGTGCCCTCTGTGTTCTGAGGGCTGCCCGACGCTCTTTCTCCTCTGCCTCGGCCCTCTCCTTCTCACCCCTCTCCTGCCACTGGCGTGTGTATTCCTCCCCGGTGAGGCATGTGGCGACCACAGGGAGTCTTCTGTATCGATCTAGCCGATACTTAAGGACAGTAAGGATGTGCCCCAGGTCCTTCGCTATCAGCCCTGCCTCTATTAGGGGGTGCTCTTCTAGAGCTAGGCCTGGGACTGGAGCAGGGACTGGAGCAGGGGCTGAGGGTCCTCCTGTGGTCACTGGGAAGGAGGTGCTGATGGACGGCACAGTGCTGCTGGTTCCAGGAGAGGGGACCGAGACGGCATTAAACGGGACCCTTCAATGGCTGAAGGGTCAAAAGGGAAGAGGCCACACTTCTTAAACCCTTCCACCACATAGCGCCCATAACATGTCCTTGCAGCGCTGGTACGGGTAGCGGAATACTCTGGCAAATTCTTTAAAGTAATGCCACGTCCAGCGGATGCAGGACATGGGTGCAGTGTGGTGGAAGACAAGGAAGTATAACCCCTTCCCTTAGTGCCACCGCGAGCACTTCCGGGTCCATGTGGCTCTTGTGCCCATCGAAGAGGAGAACGAGAGAGCGCTCCTTCACTGCATGCTTAATGACGTGCTGAAACCACTTCCTGAACAGGTCCCTGTCAATGTAGCCACGGTTTGACCGTCCATACAAGGCTTGGGGGGAGGGGCCTCCCAGTGTGTAGTGGCCACCGGGGAAACACTTGGGGTAGATGATAAATGGGGGGACATCCTCCCCAGCTGCGTTGAAGCAGGCCAGCACTGTGATGTGCTCCTTGGCCCCCAGACTCATCGCAGTTATAGATTTGTCTGGGTTTCTCCCTCAACCCACTCTCCTCCAAGTGCTTCTCATAAGAAGTCAAGAAGGTGTCCATCATCGGACGTGTGGCACACTCAGCTCTCCCCCTGTCCAGGGTGTCCGGCCTCCTCACGCTCAGGTCTTGTGCCTCCTCCTGAACATTTCCCACCACCTGGGATTGTTTCCCCTGGGTGCCGAAACCTACAATAGAATAGAATATATAATTGTCCATCCAGGATGAAAATGTTTGTTTTGGCATCACCATACACATCCACATTTACGTCACACACATTGAGAACAGTCAGTCCAGCAATCTACATACATAAACACATAGAACACCAAATACCTGCGTATTTTGTTGGCGTATTTCATCAGCCTCTGTCTGGTAAAGGGGAACCCATGGATGGCCCAGCAGATACAGTACTGCACCAGAGAATTTTCAAGCAATGTGGGTGGTCCACTGTGACAACCATGGGTCACCCGGCCGCTCAGCCTGTCCGCCAGGGTCTGCCGAGGTACACCATGCACCTTGGTAGATAAGAAAAGAAAACTGTTACTAGCGGATAAAATTCACATACAATTTCAGTGAAACGTAAGTGAGAGAGGCCCCGCTCTCTCGCTTTCCCAGATGTTTAGTTCATTTCATTCCGATCTCCTTTGCATTATTGTAGCCATGTTCTGCAGCCTGTCAACTATGCCTCTGTCTATCCCTGTTCTCTTCTCTCTGCACAGGCCATACAAACGCTTCACGCCACGTGGCTGTTGCCACTCTAATCTGGTGGTCCCTGCACGCACGACCCACGTGGAGTTCCAGGTCTCCGGCAGCCTCTGGAACTGCTGTTCTGCGGCCAACAAGGCAGAGTTCATCTCAGCCTATGCTACCCTCCAGTTCCTCGACTTCTTGGCGCTAATGGAAACATGGATTACCACTGAAAACACTGCTACTCCTACTGCTCTTTCATCGTCTGACCATGTGTTCTCGCATACCCCCGAGAGCATCTGGTCAGCGCGGCGGTGGCACAGGAATCCTCATCTCTCCCAAGTGGACATTCTCTCTTTTCCCCCTGACCCATCTGTCGATCTCCTCATTTGAATTCCTTGATAAGTTCCTTTCCTGAGGATGGCTCACCCCTCACAGTTCTGGGTGACTTTAACCTCCCTACGTCTGATTTTGACTCGTTTCTCTCTGCCTCCTTCTTTATACTCCTTTCCTCTTTTAACCTCACCCTCTCACCGTCCCCCCTACTCACAAGGCAGGCAATTCGCAATTACTAGATGCTGTTCTTCTACTAATCTCACTGCAACTCCCCTCCAAGTCTCTGACCACTACTTTGTATCCTTTTCTCTCTCGCTCTCCTCCAACAATACTCACTCTGCCCCTACTCAGATGGTAATGTGCCGTCGCAACCTTCGCTCTCTCTCTCCCGCTACTCTCTCCTCTTCCATCCAATCATCTCTTCCCTCTGCTCAAGCCTTCTCCCTCCAATCTCCTGATTCTGCCTCCTCAACCCTCCTCTCCTCCCTTTCTGCATCCTTTGACTCTCTATGTCCCCTATCCTCCCGGCCGGCTCGGTCCTCCACTCCTGCTCCGTGGTTTGACGACTCATTGCGAGCTCACAGAAGAGGGCTCCGGGCAGCCGAGCGGAAATGGAGGAAAACTAGACTCCCTGCGGACCTGGCATCTTTCCACTCCCTCCTCTCTACATTCTCTTCATCTGTTTCTGCTGCTAAAGCCACTTTCTACCACTCTAAATTTCAAGCCTCTGCCTCTAACCCTAGGAAGCTCTTTGCCACCTTCTCCTCCCTGCTGAATCCTCCTCCCTCTCTGTGGATGACTTCGTCAACCATTTTGAAAAGAAGGTCGACGACATCCGATCCTCGTTTGTTAAGTCAAATGACACCGCTGGTCCTGCTCACACTGCCCTAACCTATGCTTTGACTTCTTTCTCCCCTCTCTCTCCAGATGAAATCTTGCGACTTATGACGGCCGGCCGCCCAACAACCTGCCCGCTTGACCCTATCCCCTCCTCTCTTCTCCAGACCATATCCGGAGACCTTCTCCCTTACCTCACCTCGCTCATCACCTCATCCTTGACCGCTGGCTATGTCCCTTCCGTCTTCAAGAGAGCGAGAGTTGCACCCCTTCTCAAGAAACCTACACTCGATCCCTCCGATGTCAACAACTACAGACCAGTATCCCTTCTTTCTTTTCTCTCCAAAACTCTTGAGCGTGCCGTCTTTAGCCAACTCTCTTGCTATCTCTCTCAGAATTACCGTCTTGATGCAAACCAGTAAGGTTTCAAGACTGGTCATTCAACTGAGACTGCTCTTCTCTGTGTCACGGAGGCTCTCCGCACTGCTAAAGCTAACTCTCTCTCCTCTGCTCTTGTCCTTCTAGACCTGTCTGCTGCCTTTGATACTGTGAACCATCAGATCCTCCTCTCCACCCTCTCCGAGTTGGGCATCTCCGGCGCTGCTCACTCTTGGATTGCGTCAAATTTAAGTTACAGGTTGTAATGCAACAAAATAGGAAAAACGCCAAGGGGGATGAATACTTTGCTTGTAATGAATGTCTCAGAAGTAGATGGATCCAAAAAGTACCACCAAAAAAAGCACTTCTGTCTGTTTTGCGAGCAACCGCAATCCATAACAAAATTTAAAATAATAATAATTAAAACAAATAAAAAATCGCCCGTCATTTAGAACGTAAACATGGGGATGAAATGGAAGTAGCTAATGCACTTCAGTTTGCAAAGAAGTCAAAAGCGAGGAGACTTCAGCTGAATCTCCTTCGCAAGAAGGGGAATCGGGAACACAACATTCAGGCACTTCAAGAAGGAAAGGGGGTTTTGGTACAATGTAAGCAAACGAGCAAATCTATGTGAAGGCACGTGGCAAGGTGCACACTAGCACAACATGTTCGTAAGGAGATGCCTGGCAAAACCAGAATACAGGCACTCTGTGCTAGTGCTCAACCGGTTGCTAAAGGAGTCAGCGAGAAGGTCTGGAAACTTGTGAGTAACATGGCTCAAGATATAATAATATAATATGCCATTTAGCAGACGCTTTTACGTATGGGTGGTCCCGGGGATCGAACCCACTACCCTGGCGTTACAAGCGCCATGCTCTACCAATTGAGCTACAGAGGACCACATCATAAGTTAGTGTGGTACTTTTGTGCACACTGCAGAAGTCAGATGTTTATGGCTAATGTTAACATTCTGTGGAGGTCACCTGATCCTAGATCTGTGAAAAGGTCTACAGCAACAACACCACATTTTGTGTTTGTGTTAGAGAGCACATAACAGGCCTGTCTGAATTTAATTTAGTCATTTGAAGTGACATATTTTAATGTTAAGCTTTGATTTGTAACACTAAATGTTTTGTCAGTGCATAGTAGTCTAAAAGACAGTCTGTGGAACGTTTTCATATTAGTGGTACATTTGAGTGAGAATTTGAGCTGGCAGTTGGAATTTTTATACATTGTATGACACGCCCTACACTACAGCCAATCAATGATCAGCCTCCCATCCCCTTCTCTGCTCCCATCCCCCTCTCTGCTCCACTCCACCAAGTCAAACATATAGGCCAAATATAAGTCTTAATGAAGAAACCGCTATAGACTATACTTACATTTTAGTCATTTAGCAGACGCTCTTATCCAGAGCGACTTGCAGTTAGTGAGTGCATACATTTTCATACTGAAGTTAGATATTTGTGACTAATGTTAACATCATGTTGAGGTCAACTGCTCCTATATCTGTGACTTTATAAGTGCCTAAGGCCAACATATATTGCGGTTCGCTAAAGACTAAAGTATGATGGTGGGGTGGCCAAGCCCATCTTGTTGATGAACTAAGCCCATTCCTAATATATAGATGCTGCTATTGGCTCAATACTCGAGTATGATGTCAGGAGTGCAACGTTGTGCCTCCCAGTTAAGTTACAAGTGTCCAGGGGCAAGCCGCCTTATATCCGATTAGCTCGAGACTCACACGCATCTCCCCTCATCGCCATAGACATGTTTAAGCTATGACCCCCCCCCCCCCCCCCCCAGACAAATCCCCTCAATAGCTTGAAAGACTAGAAATGGGTGAATATCCTTACAGTGCCTTGCAAAAGTATTCCTTCCCCTTGGCGTTTTTCCTATTTTGTTGCATTACAACCTGTAACTTAAATTTGATTTTTATTTGGATTGCATGGAATGGACATACACAAAATAGTCCAAATTGGTGAAGTGAAATGAAAAAAATAACTTAAAAAAAAAAAATCTCAAAAATAAATAACGGAAAAGTGGTGCGTGCATATGTTTTCACCCCCTTTGCTATGAAGCCTCTAAATAAGATCTGGTGCAACCAATTACCTTCAGAAGTCACATAATTAGTTAAAGTCCACCTGTGTGCAATCTAAGTGTCACATGATCTGTCACATAATGTCAGTGTATATATACACCTGTTCTGATGTTTTTCATCGGCAGGGACTGGGAAACTGGTCAGAATTGAAGGAACGATGGATGCCGCTAAATACAGGGAAATTCTTGAGGGAAACCCGTTTCAGTCTTCCAGAGATTTGAGACTGGGACGGAGGTTAACCTTCCAGCAGGACAATGACCCTAAGCATACTGCTCAAGGAACACTGGAGTGGTTTAAGGGGAAACATTTAAATGTCTTGGAATGGCCTAGTCAAAGCCCAGACATCAATCCAATTGAGAATCTGTGATATGACTTAAAGATTGCTGTACACCAGCGGAACCCATCCAACTTGAAGGAGCTGGAGCAGTTTTGCCTTGAAGAACGGGCAAAAATCCCAGTGGCTAGATGTGCCAAGCTTATAGAGACATACCCCAAGAGACTTGCAGCTGTAATCACTGCAAAGTATTGCCTTTGGGGGGGTGAATAGTTATACACGCTCAAGTTTCTGATTTTTAGTCTTATTTCTTGTTTGTTTCACACAAAAATATATTTTGCATCTTCAAAGTGGTAGGCATGTTGTGTAAATCAAATGATACAAACCCCCTAAAAAATCTATTTTAATTCCAGGTTGTAAAGCAACAAAATAGGAAAAATGCCAATTGGGGTGAATACTTTCGCGAGCCACTGTACTTAGATTGAACCTCCAGGAAAAACCTGGTTTTCAAATATGTGCCGGTTCATGAGGGTTGCACAACCACATATATTACATTTTGGAAAGATGTGACCTTTTGTAACCCTGCAAAACAGCCCCTATGACCCCAATTGAAGGCACTTCCTGTTATTACAGGAAGTTGAAAGTAAACATCCTCCTTGGGACACGCTTTTACAGAATCCTGAGTTTCAAGTCATTCCGTTAAAGAACTGACTGATATACAGAGGGTTGAATGCAGTGTTTTTCACTAACTGCAGGGAGTGAAATCAAAACCACGTTTAGGGTCAATTTTAACCACTTCCGGTTGCTCCATCAGGAGTAGGTGTGTCCAAACGTTTGACTGGTACCGTATGTCTGACACTCCTTTTCTTTCCAGGCCTCTGATGAAGGAGAAGTTGAAGCAGGGCATCAGTCTGGTGGTGGACAGATACGCCTTCTCTGGAGTGGCCTTCACCAGCGCCAAGCCTGTGAGTTCCTTTAAAACATACACACCGCTTTAATCGCGCCAAGCCTGTGAGTTCTTCAGCACAGTGGTTACTTTATGTGGTTTACCTGAAGTACCCCCTACTGCAGTGTTGTAGTACTCGAGTCCGATGTCAAGACCACACATTGTGTCTCAGTGTGGGATACATTTGTACTCGGTCTTGACTTGGTCTCGGACAGTGAGGACTCATAATTTCCAAATATATACACTCCTTTCTTGAAACATTAATGTCTTATAGCCTATTGAAACCTGGGATTCCTACTTTACTCATAACATTACTGTTCTTTACTTTCATTATAGAAATAGCCTCAAACTTTGGCAGAATTTGCTTGACTTGCTGGTAGGGAATAGTGGGGGGAAATTGTTGGAAGGTTGCACGCTCACTATTAGTAAGGGAAGACAGGGGAAATTGTAGGTCCTCTGTAGCTCAGCTGGTAGAGCACGGCGCTTGTAACGCCAGGGTAGTGGGTTCGATCCCCGGGACCACCCATACACAAAAAAAATTTATGCACGCATGACTGTAAGTCGCTTTGGATAAAAGCGTCTGCTAAATGGCACATTATATATATATATATATATATATATATATATATATATATATATATATATAAATAGACATGTTTGCTGCAGTGGCAAACCTATTGAACCTAGGCCTTCAGTGTGTGACTGGCTCGTGATGTTGAAAGGACCGTAACCATAATACCAGTGCATTCATGTAGGAGTAAAACAACACAAAGGGCCAGTGTTGTAGTGGAGGGTATACGCAGGTATAAACCGTATACCAGTGGTGTAGTGGAGGGTATATGCAGGTATAAACCGTATACCACTGGTGTAGTGGAGGGTATACGCAGGTATAAACCGTATACCAGTGGTGTAGTGGAGGGTATACGCAGGTATAAACCGTATACCAGTGGTGTAGTGGAGGGTATACGCAGGTATAAAACGTATACCAGTGGTGTAGTGGAGGGTATACGCAGGTATAAACCGTATATCCACTTTGTTTTTCAGTGCTTATACTCCTTAATCCCTATTTGATGCGTATCAAAGTAGTGTAGTGGATGTATACGACTTATGAACTGTGTAGTACAATAGAGAAATCATGCACAAAGTAGCCTACACAATCGCAAAGCAGGTGAAATGTATTCACATACGCGCCTCACACAGCCAGGTTTCAGCAGGTCTCAACTGGAGCACCTCACAGAAGGATGACATCGGTAGCCGGTAAGGTAGGAAAGACGTTTCAACTTATGATATCTACCAGTAAATGCTAACTAAGGCAACAGTGGGTATGCAAACTTTGGTCCTTTAGTCTTGGTTAGTAGGCTATTTGCGATGTGCAATTCAGTCATCTGCTGTTTGCATGAACATTTCTAAAGGCTTTCCCCAAAAAAAACCTTCCCAATTTAAATGTTGACTGCAATGTTAGCTTACCTGACAGAATGATATAATGCTGATTTGTATCAATGGAGAGGACATTTTGTTTTGCTCAGTTGAATTAAAGGGCAACTAGATCCTCCCCCCAATTTTGGGGGGATTTTTCCCAGACCTCAAAAAGGGGTCTCCTGATGTGGTTTAAGCATTGTTGTTGACTTAGAACACGTTGTGTTGTGAAAAACTTAGAAATCTATAAGAAAACACAGGATTTTTCCACACAGGGCCTTTCCTTCACACAGGACCCACTTCTCCAGACACCACTGCACCACTGCATAGGGCCGATGGAATGACAGCAGTCCATTTCACTCGGACATAATAAGCCTGTAGGTCCCAATCATAAGATGACAAAAACAACCGTTAGGCTAAGCATTTCCCAATCGAAATGTACAACTATTACTTCCCATTGCAAAAAAAATAAATAAAATATTCACGTTTAGCACACAAAGTAACCGGTGATCTAAAGTTTAAATGCAACAATATTTCACACAAGTTATTTTCAAAGAGATGGCTAACAACAGCATGCGAGCTGCAATAAATAAATAAATAAAAAACACAGTTCCATTCAACAGATGATGATAATTTGAAACTAACTGCAAAATAGCCTACAACAAAAGCTAGCTAGCTAGACCGTGAGAAAACTACTGTTCCCTATTGCACAGCGACCTGTTGGCCTTTGAGAAGGCAGAAGTTTCCATACAAGTCAATGTAATTGGTTGATTCCACTGTCACTCCAAAATGTTGCCCTATTAGAGTTGAATGGCAGATGCCTTCTATCAAGCTTCGGATGGCCTAGCCCAATGGCTGACTTAGCTAGCTAGAATTATTATCCTGATTTTAGATATTTTTTTGGTCTTCAGTGTTAACCCTTTTCCTTTCTAACAAAACTGAAGAGATTAAATCAGAAAATTGTTGAAAATAAATTAGGGATGCATGGTATATCGGTAAGCATATCGGAATCGGCCGACATTAGCTGAAAATGCCGGCATCGGCTCTATGTATCAATTTGTAAGTCGCTCTGGATAAGAGCGTCTGCTAAATGAAGTAAATGTATGTATAGTTTAACGCCGATGTGCCAAACCGATGTCAAAGCTACAGTGCATACCTAGATGACGTAATGACGCCACGAAAAATACAGCGCTACTGGTGCAACATAGCATTCCCAACCTAGCCCACAATGTCTGCTGTGTGGATCTATTCTGAAGTTTCAAAGGAGGATTACAGAAAGGCCATATGCAACGTTTTGCGCAGCTATTATTTCCCAAGGAGGGGAGAAAGAGAAATCTTTCAATACCACAAACCTAATTACTCATTTGAAAGTGCATCACCCCCAGACGTTCAGCGACTACTTTGTTTTTTTTTACTGGTTTTGTTCTAAGCGCACTTCCAACAACTAAACAAGTTCAAGTCAAGCAGTCATTTTTAAAGAGTATTGTTAGAAATTGCGTAATTCAAATCTGGTATTGGAATAAGAGAAAAGATAATCAAGAGATATTCAATCCAAGCTAAATTTATTATATGCAAAATGTATGTATGATAAGTATGAAGGTTCGTATACGGGCTCACTGAAAAACCACGCAGGGCAGACAGAGAACTAAACCATTGTTTACAGGTTCTTTCTCAAATACTCTGACAGAGAGTTCCCACCTCTTCTGTTGGCCAATCAGAGTAAAGGACTGAGTGGGGTTTAGACTTTACTCAGCCAATCCGTTGGCGCACGGGTTAGTCCCAACCCCTCGGCGCTCCATTTGTTGCACCCTGTTGCCAGGCATAAGTTTATCATAACAACCTGTGGCGTTAGCACTTTTTTTGCAGTACCCATGTCCTTGGAAGGTTCACAGATCACAAAGAAGCAGTGTTCGTATCTGTGAGAAATACAAGTCTTATCTATAAGAAATACAAGTTTTATCTCATCCTAGCCCCTAACGTTCCTCACATGAATCACAGCCTGTTATGTGAAACAATTTATATCAGTATAGTTCAAACCTATGCTCCTCATTAATGCATTCCTTCTAAGCTATTCATCACTTCAATCCAATTATTAGAAAATAGAACCCAACAGTATGAAAATTTCAGCGAGACAACTCAAAGGCGAAATCCATTAACGCCAAGATAATGGAATTCATTGACAATCAACCGTTCTCTGTCGTGGATGATGTTGGCTTTCGCCGACTGGTCGAGCTCCTCGAGCCCCGGTACACACTACCAAGTAGGCCCTGTTTTCCAGGTGTTGCCCTACCGGAGTTGCACAGTATTGTTGAAACGCACATCCATGAGCTACTTGCTATGGGCGCCACTGCTATTAGCTTCACGACTGACATTTGGACCAGCGACGTCAGCCCCATGAGCAAGCTGAGTCTGACAGCACAGTGGGTCGACGAGGATTTCGTACTGAGTGAAGCCGTATTGCATGCTCAAGAATGTGCTGGTTCTCATACCGCTGCTGCCATTTCAATGGCATTTTGAGAACATGTTTGAAACTTGGAAAATCCCCAAGAACAAAGTACAGGCTGTGCTACGTGATAATGCACGTAACATGACAAAGGCTTTGGAAGATTGCGGAGTCGCCAGTTTGCCATGCATGGCACACACGCTGCAACTGCCTGTGAACGAATATGCTTAACGAATATGCTTTTGGCGTAACGGAGCATATCTGACACGGTGACAACAGGTAGAAATATAGCGGGTCATTTTAAACACTCACAGCTAGCATACAGCCGCCTGCAAGCAGTACAGGAGCAGCTTGGAGTGAAAACGAAAAGGCTTAAGCAAGACGTTTCCACCAGATGGAACAGCCGCAGGGCTCTCCAGAGGGTGGTGCCGTCTGCCGAACGCATTATCGGGGGCAAAACTACCCGCCCTCCAAGACACATACAGCACCCGATGTCACAGGAAGGCCAAAAAGATCATCAAGGACATTAACCACCCGAGCCACAGCCTGTTCACCCCGCTATCATCCAGAAGGCGAGGTCAGTACAGGTGCATCAAAGCTGGGACCAAGAGAATGAAAAACAGCTTCTATTTCAAGGCCATCAGTTTGTTAAATAGCCATCACTAGCACATTAGAGGCTGCTGCTGCCTATTGAAATCACTGGCCACTTTTTAAGAAATGGAACACTAGTCACTTTAATAATGTTTAGTCACTTTAATAATGTTTACATATCTTGCATTACTCATCTCATATGTATATACTGTATTCTATTCTATAATATTCTACTGTATCTTAGTCCATGCCGCTCTGTCATTGTTTGTCCATGTATGTATGTATGTATGTATATTTCTTAAATTCCATTCTTTACTAGTTTTGTGTGTATTGGGTATATATTGTGAAATTGTTACAGTGAGGGGGAAAAAAGTATTTGATCCCCTGCTGATTTTGTACGTTTGCCCACTGACAAAGAAATGATCATTCTATAATTTTAATGGTAGAAACTAGCATACCTGACAGAACCTACAATTCCCAGGAATGAAGATGCACTTGGATACTGGAGAAGTAACAAGCAGCGTTTCCCCGTCGTCGCTTAAGCTGCGCGCCAGTATCTTGGTGCTCCCTGTAGTAGTGTGGACAGTGAGCGCCTTTTTCAGTGCAGCTTCACACATTGTAGCCGAAAAAAGAAACAGACTCTCTTGTGACAAAGCCGAGCAGGTCCTCTTTGTTGAAGGAAAAACCTCCCCCAAATGTTAAAATTGTAAATGGGCAAGTCATATTGTAACCCAGTCATCTAGAGAGAGAAAAATGTCTAAGCCCAATGGCTTTTCTGTTTATTCATGGCTGGTATAGGTCAAGATTTTCATTTAATTTAAAACAAAGCTTTTTTTATTTTAAATATTTACTAAATGAAAGATGAGATGTGTTGTAAATTTGCTCGCATTTTACTAGTCAAGTCAGTTGAGCACATTTTGAAAAGTTGTGCCATTTTATAGCAGTTTATGACATAGCCTAGAGACAGTATATATTTTGTTTTCAAGCAGTTAAAGCTAAAATTAGTCACTGCATTTTTTTAGTTTAAACCAATATTTATTTCAAAGCATTTTTTTAAGTTTCTCCATACAGTCAATATTGGATAGTAAGAAGAGCCACCAACAACTGAACCATGTTTGTAACGCGGGGGGGCAGCTAAAATATTTGTCATGAATATCAGTTGTGCGATTAAAATATGTTCATGGATTTGTAATTTTTCTCATTTACAAGTTATTAAACAATCTGTTCCTAACTGAACAAATTAACATATGACACTTTGTTTCAAATATTTAACTGTACTAAAATGCTTAAAAGGCCACAAACATTTTTAAATATCAGGTTTTTTGGCAAGGAAAATACCGGGTATCGGCCAAAAATGTAATATCGGTGGCATCCCAAAAAATAATATTTTTATTATTTTATAAATCCTTAGCCTTTCTCTGAAAGCGTAGAAGGGCCTCATCGTTCCCCACTGTGTTTAGGTTAGTAATACGTTGTAGAGTGGCTCTACTTGCCCTCACCATGCTTCTTTCTTTCTTTCTTCACCGTTATGAATGTCTAAAGAATCCATATGATGTTCTGAAATATGAACTAAGAAATACTGGACTTTTTAACTCCTATTATGGTGACGATTTGATTTTTTTTTTTTGTCATGGTCTTGAATTGGACTCCGATTTTTCTGGTCTCAGTCTTGACTCTGTCTCGGACCTCTCGTCCACCCCTCCTGGTCTCGGTCTCGACCCCTTCCCTCTGGTTTTGACTCTGTCTCGTTTCGGTCCGGTATTGACTTGGGTCTCGCTTTAGGTGGTCTCAAACGCAACACTGCCTTGTCTGCTGTGTAGGGTTTCGATCTGGACTGGTGTATGAATCCTGACGTGGGGCTGCCCAAGCCAGACCTGGTGATGTTCCTCCAGCTCAACCCCTCCGAGGCGGCCCAGCGGGGCCAGTTTGGGACAGAGCGATATGAGACCAGCGTCTTCCAGAAGGCCGTACAGCAGAAGTTTGAACTTCTGATGAAGGACCCCTCTGTCAAGTGGCAGGTAAGAAGTAGTGTCCTGATTTCCCCACACTTCTCCCAAAGTTTGCAGTTGCACCCTCCCCGTCATTTGATTTAACAATGGTGGAAACCCCCTCCAGCCAATGACTACACCTATCCAATACTTTTTTAATCCATTAATGGGAGTGGACAAGTGCACACCTTGGTAGAAGTGGGAGGATCTGGAGCTTTGGTGGGAGGATATGGAGCTTTGGTGGGAGGATATGGAGCTTTGGTGGGAGGATATGGAGCTTTGGTGGGAGGATATGGAGCTTTGGAGGGAGGATATGGAGCTTTGGTGGGAGGATATGGAGCTTTGGTGGGAGGATCTGGAGCTTTGGTGGGAGGATCTGGAGCTTTGGTGGGAGGATCTGGAGCTTTGGTGGGAGGATATGGAGCTTTGGTGGGAGGATCTGGAGCTTTGGTGGGAGGATCTGGAGCTTTGGTGGGAGGATCTGGAGCTTTGGTGGGAGGATCTGGAGCTTTGGAGGGAGGATCTGGAGCTTTGGTGGGAGGATCTGGAGCTTTGGTGGGAGGATCTGGAGCTTTGGAGGGAGGATCTGGAGCTTTGGAGGGAGGATCTGGAGCTTTGGTGGGAGGATCTGGAGCTTTGGTGGGAGGATATGGAGCTTTGGTGGGAGGATATGGAGCTTTGGAGGGAGGATATGGAGCTTTGGTGGGAGGATCTGGAGCTTTGGAGGGAGGATCTGGAGCTTTGGCCATTGGTTTGTCCCACCATTCATAATATGGCACAAACATAAGAGGTTACATTAAGCTCTTCAATGGTAAATCCATAAAGATTATATTCTTGTCATCTCCTAGGTGATTGATGCAGCCAGGAACATTGAAGATGTGCACACCGACATTAAGAACCACAGTGTAAACGCCATCAATGCAGCAGAGAATGAGCCAATTGGGGAGCTGTGGAAGTGAGCCTTGACCAGGAGACCCAATTTATCCTCTGGAGATCACACTGGCCCTGATTCCACCGGACAGTGCCTAGTACACGAGGAGAAGTCAGAGAGGGTAAAAAAAACTTGAATATGAAACTGCACTACAGACTGTATGATATTTAAGTGGGTGTAGTCAACTCTTTCAAATTTATTATTTCACTAAAGACCACAGCCAAAAACGAGTAAATAAAATAAATGTCCAAGCTGTAACTTTTTTTTTTATTTCTTCTTTTTTCTTTAACATTTCCATCTCTGTCCATTTTCGATATTTTCGACAACGGTACTCTGAATGAATAAGAACCTATTTGGATCTGCGAATTTCACTCAACCAAATGTTGGTTTACATCCATTAATACAGACTTCAGATATCAGTGACATAAGCCAAGAGTACAGTAGTAAACCAATTAGGGATTGAACCCAAGTCCCTGACGAAACACTAGGTCAACTGTGTTATGGAAATTCAGCTTTTAGGGGTAAAGGCACCATATAACTTTCAAAGGAAATATTTAAGTGTTAAGACTTAATCGAGACATGTGAAGATGTACGTACAGTGGCTTGCGAAAGTATTCACCCCTCTTGGCATTTTTCCTATTTTGTTGCTTTACAACCTGGAATTTAAATGGATTTTGGGGGGGGTTTGTATCATTTGATTTACACAACATGCATAC
Organism: Coregonus lavaretus; assembly: GCF_964263955.1. NCBI lineage: Eukaryota > Metazoa > Chordata > Actinopteri > Salmoniformes > Salmonidae > Coregonus > Coregonus lavaretus. The sequence continues at coordinate 63,768,518 of NC_139993.1, read as the reverse complement.
CACTTTGAAGATGCAAAATATTTTTGGGTGTGTAACAAACAAGAAATAAGACAAAAAAACAGAAAACGTGAGCATGCATAAGTATGTCTAAACTTTGTAGAGACACCTTTTGCAGCAATTACAGCTGCAAGTCTCATGGGGTATGTCTCTATAAGCTGGGCACATCTAGCCACTGGGATTTTTGCCCATTCTTCAAGCCAAAACTGCTCCAGCTCCTTCAAGTTGGATGGGTTCCCCTGGTGTACAGCAATCTTTAAGTCATACCACAGATTCTCAATTGGATTGAGGTCTGGGCTTTGACTAGGCCATTCCAAGACATTTAAATGTTTCCCCTTAAACCACTCGAGTGTTGCTTTAGCAGTATGCTTGGGGTCATTGTCCTGCTGGAAGGTGAACCTCCGTCCCAGTCTCAAATCTCTGGAAGACTGAAACAGATTTCCCTCAAGAATTTCCCTGTATTTAGCGCCATCCATCATTCCTTCAATTCTGACCAGTTTCCCAGTCCCTGCCGATGGAAAAACATCCCCACAGCATGATGCTGCCACCACCATGCTGATGGTGTTCTCGGAGTGATGAGATATTTGGGTTTGCGCCAAACATAGTATTTTCCTTGATAGCCAAAAAGCTCAATTTTAGTCTCATCTGACCAGAGTACCTTCTTCCATATGTTTGGGGAGTCTCCCACATGGCTTTTGGCGAACACCAAACGTGTTTGCTTATTTTTTTCTTTAAGCAATGGCTTTTTTCTGGCCACTCTTGTTGCAGACTCTGGGGCCTTTCAGAACATGTGTGTGTGTGTGTGTATATATATATATATATATATATATATATATATATATATATATATATATATATATATATATATATACTGAGATCATGTGACACTTAGATTGCACACAGGTGGACTTTATTTAACTAATTATGTGACTTCTGAAGGTAATTGGTTGCACCAGATCTTATTTAAGGGCTTCATAGCAAAGGGGGTGAATACATATGTACGCACCACTTTTCTGTTATTTATTTTTTTGAATTTTTTGAAACAAGTCCTTTTTTTCATTTCACATCACCAATTTGGACTATTTTGTGTAAGTCCATTACATGAAATCTAAAATAAAAATCCACTTAAATTACAGGTTGTAATGCAACAAAATAGGAAAAATGACAATACTTTTGTACTGAAACTGAATTGGTCTTGAAAGCTCCCGCTACCTTGTACCACCTCCTAGCAACGAGTCTCCTCATTGGACACAGAGAGCAGTCAGTGGCTGTTCAGATCAGAAGACAACTGTTTGACACATCACTACGCCATCATCGCCAGGTTGGCTAGTGACGTCCCCCTATGGCTTCCCTTCTGATACAGAGAAGAATCGTTGGGGTTCTGCCAGGACATATGACTGTATTCGATCATCACAGGGACAGAATTTCAAACTCTTCATCCTCAGAATCAAAGAACCGCTCCAACCTATCGCAGTCTGAGAAATCTAGATGAGAGGGAGAAATAAAGGATTCATCAACATTATCACATCGTCTTTTAAACAGATGTATAGTCTGTAAAGAGAAATTAATCACCTTAACAACATAGGACATTAGATTTCTGAAAATAATTAATCACTTCATTGTCCTGCCCAGATTTTAGGCCAGGATTCAATCAAAGGCGTGTTGTAGTTTGCACACAGCGCTTGGCATTTAAAGGTCATTTACACTTGAGCTGACGTCTGCAGGGATAACTGCCTTTTTTTAAAAGGCGCTTAATGATAACGCACCTCTGACTGAATCCCAGCCTCAATCTGTAAAGAGAAATAAATCACGATATCCCTTCCTCGACCCCCCCCCACAGGTCAAGAGAATGTAGACAGAAGTGTTTGACGTTTACCAGGATTGAGGTTGAGTACGTCTACAGAACAGGCGAAGTGAGATGGTTGACAGTCTACCAGCTCAAACATGGGCAGGCCTTCTCTAGTGTGGGACAACTGAAGAGAAAGACGGGGCAGATAAATACTGATTAGTACACTCTGGGAGAATTGCGAGGAGTCAATGCTCGCAGGACCTGGCTCACTGAACCACAGCAAAACAACTGTCAGATAAAGTAACCTTTTTTTATTTTACCAGGTTGACCCATTTGAGGTTAAAAATACCTATTTTTCAAGGGATACAACTGACACCCGTATCTGAAAAGATGTTTACATTTACATTTGCGTCATTTAGCAGACGCTCTTATCCAGAGCGACTTACATTATTTTTTTTCATACCCCCTGTGGGAATCGAACCCACAACCCTGGCGTTGCAAACGCCATGCTCTATCAACTGAGCTACATCCCTGCCGGCTATTCCCTCCCCTACCCTGGACGACGCTGGGCCAATTGCGCGCCGCCCCATGGGTCTCCCGGTCGCGGCCGGCTACAACAGAGCCTGGATTCGAACCAGGATCTCTAGTGGCACAGCCTGCACTGCGCCTTAGACCACTGCGCCACTCGGGAGACTGAGTGCTGAGGTGAATTGATAACCTTTTTTTTATTTGTATCCCTTTGAAACATCAGAGTACCTTTCGGATGCGCATACACCAGTCATCAAAGTCGTCCTCCGTTCTGCAGAAGAAACCCTGGTAAATATCAGAAAAAAAGGACTGCTGTAGTGAGTCAGCAAAATAGAACACATCTATAGAACTGGAATCCATACCTAACCAACGTTTAGTCATTCACTTCAAATGGCACTCAGCTAAATTATATTTAGCTAATGCTATCATTACGATATACAGTTGAAGTCGGAAGTTTACATACACCTTTTAGCCAAATACTTTTTAACTCAGTTTTTCACAATTCCTGACATTTAATCCTAGTAAAAATTCCCTGTCTAAGGTCAGTCAGGATCACCACTTTATTTTAAGAATGCGAAATGTCAGAATAATAGTACAGAGAATGATTTATTTCAGCTTTTATTTCTTTCATCACATTCCCAGTGGGTCAGAAGTTTACATACACTCAATTGGTATTTGGTAGCATTGCCTTTAAATTGTTTAACTTGGATCAAACGTTTGCCCACACATTTTCTATAGGTTTTAGGTCAGGGCTTTGTGATGGCCACTCCAATACCTTTTGTTGTCCTTAAGCCATTTTGCCAAAACTTTGGAAGTATGCTTGGGGTCATTGTCCATTTGGAAGACCCATTTGCGACCAAGCTTTAACTTCCTGACTGATGTCTTGAGATGTTGCTTCAATATATCCACATAATTTTCCTTCCTCATGATGCCATCTATTTTGTGAAGTGCACCAGTCCCTCCTGCAGCAAAGCACCCCCACAGCATGATGCTGCCACCCCTGTGCTTCACGGTTGGGATGGTGTTCTTCGGCTTGCAAGCATTCGCCCTTTTTCCTCTAAACATAACAATGGCATTTATGGCCAAACAGTTCTATTTGTGTTTCATCAGACCAGAGGACATTTCTCCAAAAAGTACGATCTTTGTCCCCATGTGCAGTTGCAAACCGTAGTCTGGCTTTTTTATGGCGGTTTTGGAGCAGTGGCTTCTTCCTTGCTGAGCGGCCTTTCAGGTTATATCGATATAGGACTTGTGGATATAGATACTTTTGTACCCGTTTCCTCCAGCATCTTCACACGGTCCTTTGCTGTTGTTCTGGGATTGATTTGCACTTTTCGCACCAAAGTATTTTCATCTCTAGGAGACAGAACGCATCTCCTTCCTGAGCGGTATGACGGCTGCGTGGTCCCATGGTGTTTATACTTGCGTACTATTGTTTGTACAGATTAACGTGGTACCTTCAGGCGTTTGGAAATTGCTCCCAAGGATGAACCAGACGTGGAGGTCTACAACTTTTCTTCTGAGGTCTTGGCAGATTTCTCTTGATTTTCCCATGATGTCAAGCAAAGAGGCACTGCGTTTGAAGGTAGGCCTTGAAATACATCCACAGGTACACCTCCAATTGACTCAAATGATGTCAATTAGCCTATCAGAAGCTTCTAAAGCCATGACATTTTCTGGAATTTTCCAAGCTGTTTAAAGGCACAGTCAACTTAGATTATTTCACCTATAATTCACTGTATCACAATTCCAGTGGGTCAGAAGTTTACATACACTGTCTGTAAACAATTGTTGGAAAAATTACTTGTGTCACGCACAAAGTAGATGTCCTAACCGACTTGCCAAAACTATAGTTCGTTAACAAGAAATGTGTGGAGTGGTTGAAAAAACGAGTTTTAATGACTTCAACTTAATTGCATGTAAACTTCCGACTTCAACTGTACCTGCTGCTTGAGAAAAGGGGTTAGCAAGCTAAATATTGCTCTACCTTTGACCTAAACCCACATAGCCCTAGCCTCTGGTTCTCTTACCACTGCGATGGAGGGGTCTATTTCACAGATATGCATGCGGCAGGGCGGGTGCTGACAGTGGTAGGTGTGGTCCGGGACTTGGCTGTCCTCACAGGGCTCTACTGCAGGCTGGGTGGTGTGGGGGTCCAGGTAGATAAGCTCATCTCCTGGGGGGGAGATAGAGGACAACATGCCCTACTTAGCAGCAGGAGACCGTTCAAGTATGATTTTACATCTTTCTTTTAGCTCCTAGTGGAGCAGAGGGTCGCAATAGTGCAAAGCATGAAGAGTGTATTCTAACTAGAGGAGACCATAGACTGGATATTTCTATGAAGTAATGTCAGTGTGCAGAACATACCAACATAGCCTATGAAGTAATGGGCACTGTTGGGTTTCCCTCCGATGACACCAAGGGACTGGGGCAGCTGGAAGCATTGCTGTGAACAAGATACACAGAAAGAGGGGATGGAATTTGACCCGGTCGTATACATGGAAAAGGTCATTACACTTTAGTTTGTGGGTGAATATTATTCTGGTCCCAGATAGGTTCGTGTTGTAAAGCCAACTCTCATGGCATGACAACAACCATAGGAGTTGGTAAGACAGCACAAACAGATCTGGGGCCAGGCTAGGTAATGACCATAGGAGTTGGTAAGACAGCACAAACAGATCTGGGACCGGGCTAGGTAATGATCATAGGAGTTGGTAAGACAGCACAAACAGATCTGGGACCAGGCTCTTTTCTCTCAGTCCCACCTTCAGGGTCTGGATGTAGGCCTCGTTGATGTGGCTTAGGCCCAGCCTGAGTGGAATGAGGAGAAGCAGGGGCTTCCAGAGAGCGGTCTCTTCCTCAGCCAGGGCACAGGCCCCCTCCAGGCAGCCGTTACGCTCCGGCATCCCCCCCTCGAAATCCACACACGCTGCTCCACCATAGTCCAGCCAGGGCATACACAGCCGCTCTGGGGAGAATAGCAACATTACATAGCATACAGTGCATTCGGGAAGTATTCAGACCCCTTCACTTTTTCCACATTTTGTAACGTTACAGCCTTATTCTAAAAAAGGTTAATTTGATTTTTTTCCCCTCATCAATCTACACACAATACCACATAATGACAAAGCAAAAACAGGTTTTCAGAATGTTTTGTTAATTTATTACATTTACATAAGTATTCAGACCCTTTATTCAGTACTTTGTTGAAACCCCTTTGGCAGCGATTACAGCCTCGAGTCTTCTTGGGTATGACGCTACAAGCTTGGCACACCTGTATTTGGGGAGTTTCTCCCATTCTTCTCTGCAGATCCTCTCAAGCTCTGTCAGGTTGGATGGGGAGCGTCGCTGCACAGCTATTTTCAGGTCTCTCCAGAGATGTTCGATCGGGTTCAAGTCTGGGCTCTGGCTGGGCCACTCAAGGACATTCAGAGACTTGTCCCGAAGCCATTCCTGCATTGTCTTGGCTGTGTGCTTAGGGTCGTTGTCCTGTTGGAAGGTGAACCTTCGCCCCAGTCTGAGGTCCTGAGCACTCTAGAGAAGGTTTTCATTAAGGATCTCTGTACTTTGCTCTGTTCATCTTTCCCTCGATCCTGACTAGTCTCCCAGTCCCTGCCACTGAAAAACATCCCCACAGCATGATGCTGCCACCACCATGCTTCACCGTAGGGAGGGTGCCAGGTTTACTCCAGATGTGACACTTGGCATTCAGGCCAAAGAGTTCAATCTTGGGTTTTATCAGACCAGAGAATCTTGTTTATCATGGTCTGAGAGTCTTTAGGTGCCTTTTGGCCCAAGCGGGCTGTCATGTGCCTTTTACTGAGGAGTGGCTTCCATCTTGCCACTCTACCATAAATGCCTGTATGGTGGAGTGCTGCAGAGATGGTTGTCCTTCTGGAAAGTTCTCCCATCTCCACAGAGGAACTCTGGAGCTCTGTCAGAGTGATCATTGGGTTCTTGGTCACCTCCCTGACCAAGGCCCTTCTCCACCTGATTGCTCAGTTTGGCCGGGTACCAAAATTCTTGGTGGTACCAAGTCTTGGTGGTACCAAAATTCTTCCATTTAAGAATAAGAATGATGGAGGCCACTGTGTTCTTGAGGACCTTCAATGCTGCAGAAATTTTTTTGGTACCCTTCCCCAGATCTGTGCCTCGACATGATCCTGTCTCGGAGCTCTACAGACAATTCCTTCGACCTCATGGCTTGGTTTTTGCTCTGACATGTACTGTCAACTGTGGGACCTTTATATAGACAGGTGTGCCTTTCCAAATCATGTCCAATCAATTGAATTTACCACAGGTGGACTCCAATCAAGTTGTAGAAACATCTCAAGGATGATCAATGGAAACAGGATGCACCTGAGCACAATTTCGAGTTTCATAGCAAAGGGTCTGAATACTTATGTAAATACTTATGTAAATAAGGTATGTTTTTTTTTTTTCATATACATTTGCAAACATTTCTAAAAACCGGTTTTCGCTTTGTCATTATGGGGTATTGTGTGTAATTTAATCAATTTTAGAATAATGCTGTAACGTAACAAAATGTGGAAAGAGTCAAGGGATCTGAATACTTTCCGAATGCACTGTACAGGTCTATACATACACAACTCTGGGGAATACAACAGGAGAGGTCAGATAGACTTTCATTCAATCTCACTCATCTAGACTGTACGTTTTGTTTACCCCATATGTAACTCTGTGTAGTTGTTGTTTTTATCGCACTGCTTTGCTTTATCTTGGCCAGGTCGCAGTTGTAAATGAGAACTTGTCCTCAACTGGCTTCTTACCTGGTTAAATAAATAAATAAAATAAAAAAATCTCAATAGCCTGTTCCCATCTACTATTATGGTGGTCCATAAAAGCCCTTGGGCTTGAGTACTCTGGATGACACTCAATACAAAACTGGATGAACGCTAACGTTATGAGTAGGACTAACAGTCGACAGCCCCCCCCCCCTTTTTTTTAACCACGTATGTTCTAGAGATTGATACCACGACTGTGTTCGCTACTCACTGATCTCTTCGATCACCACAGTGTTGTCCATAGCAACGTGCACCGCCAGGCGACTCCACGAGTCAAACACGGTTAGTTTCCTGAGGGGAAGACGGGGGCGAAGTTCAACACCAGGGTAGCAGTCATCGTCTGTACCGCAAAAAAATAAAAACTGTGCAGCCGTAGCACTGAACGCCAGTCTGTTTGTGCTAGTGCCAATGTTTGGCTTGACAATGACGGCAATGGAGTTTGTCCAAGAGCACACACAGATCTGGGACCAGGTTAGTGCAGCCACAGAGTTGGTCATGATCTAGACCAGAGACTTAAGTGATGAGCTCACTGTACTTACTTCAGCACCTGTGCCACTGTGTTTGGTCCGTACCACTGACCTATAGGCTTCCCCTCCCCGACTCCCATCTGGGCTGCAGTACACAGACAAACAACTGCTGTTAGTATCATCCCGATAAAGATGTTGTTATACCAACGCTGTCATCCTAATAAAATATGTTACACCAACACTGTCATCCTAATAAAAATATGTTACACCAACGCTGTCATCCTAATAAAATATGTTACACCAACGCTGTCATCCTAATAAAATATGTTACACCAACGCTGTCATCCTAATAAAATATGTTACACCAACGCTGTCATCCCAATAAAGATACTATAATGTGATTGGTGTAAGAAATACTGCCCATTCAATTCTGAATATAAAGTATGACTGTCTGAAGATGTCGAATAAAGATTACAAGTCCGTATTTACCAATCTGATGTAAAGAATAGTAGCCATCTTTCTTGTCAAGGAAGGCGTTGAGGATACTGATGTACTCATCTCTCTGAGGCTGGTCTCTCACCCATCTCCAGTCTGCATAACAGAAACGCCATTATCATTGGCTGGGTGAAACAAGTACCCCATTGGCTGGGTGAAACAAGTACCCCATTGGCTGGGTGAAACAAGTACCCCATTGTACAGAACACTTTAGTACAGTGCAATAAGAGATTTGTATCACACAGTGCCGGAGATCATTTGATGCAGTAAATTTTAGATAACTTGAATAATAGAAGCTAATGTCCACACAATACCGCTAGCTGTATGCTTCAGGGAACAGATTAAAGGTACAGAATTAGAAAAGCAGTCACTCATACCTCGGCCTAGATGCCTGCAGACCAGGGCCTCGCCTAGGATCATCTGTCCACATCGCAGCATGCAGCCCCAGCCTGTGTCGGACGTAGGCCCTGTCCCTCCTGGAACACCATTGAAACATAATCTGCACCTCATGGGCTAATATTATTGGTATTACATTCAAAATGCCATGGTACTGTAGGCTTATTAGTAATGTCCGAGGGCTTATTCTGTTGCCTGCTACAGTAGGTTGAGGCTACTCACCAATGGGTGGGAAGTTTTTTCTGTAGGTGAACCATAGTCGTGAAGTGACATGTGAAAGAATGTCTTCCTTTTCTGGATAAGCAAAAACAATGAGTTAGCTAAGGAGCATGCCTTCTGCTGCTTACAGTAGGCCTTTATTAACAGTCTGCTGCTTACAGTAGGCCTTTATGCACTGTCTGCTGCTTACAGTAGGCCTTTATTAACTGTATGCTGCTTACAGTAGGCCTTTATTCACTGTCTGCTGCTTACTGTAGGCATTTTAACTGTCTGCTGCTTACTGTAGGCCTTAATTCACTGTCTGCTGCTTACATAAGGCCTTTATACACTGTCTGCTGCTTACAGTAGGCCTTTATATACTGTCTGCTGCTTACAGTAGGCCTTTATATACTGTCTGCTGCTTACTGTAGGCCTTTAACTATCTGCTGCTTACAGTAGACCTTTATTAACTGTCTGCTTCTTACAGTAGGCCTTTATTTACTGTCTGCTGCTTACAGTAGGCCTTTTTCACTGTCTGCTGCTTACAGTAGGTGTTTAACTGTATGCTGCTTACTGTAGGCCTTTATTAACTGTCTGCTGCTTACAGTAGGACTTTATTCACTGTCTGCTGCTTACTGTAGGCCTTTATATACCGTCTGCTGCTTACAGTGGGCCTTTAACTGTCTGCTGCTTACAGTAGGTATTTAACTGTCTGCTGCTTACAGTAGACCTTTAACTGTCTGCTGCTTACAGTAGGCCTTTATATACTGTCTGCTGCTTACTGTAGGCCTTTATATACTGTCTGCTGCTTACAGTAGGCCTTTATTAACTGTCTGCTGCTTACAGTAGGCCTTTATATACTGTCTGCTGCTTACTGTAGGCCTTTATATACTGTCTGCTGCTTACAGTAGGCCTTTATTCACTGTCTGCTGCTTACAGTAGGCCTTTAATCACTGTATGCTGCTTACAGTAGGCCTTTAATCACTGTATGCTGCTTACAGTAGGCCTTTATATACTGTCTGCTGCTTACAGTAGGCCTTTATATACTGTCTGCTGCTTACTGTAGGCCTTTATATACTGTCTGCTGCTTACAGTAGGCCTTTATTAACTGTCTGCTGCTTACAGTAGGCCTTTATTAACTGTCTGCTGCTTACAGTAGGCCTTTATTAACTGTCTGTGTGTTTGTTCTGTACTTCTGTACTTCATTTACATGTGTATATAATGACTTACTGAGGATCAAATCAAATATTATTTGTCACATGCGACGAATACAACAGGTGTAGTAGACCTTACCACAAAATGCTTACAAGCCCTTAACCAACAATGCAGAGTAAGAAAACGCTAAATAAACTAAATGTTTAAAAAAAAAAACACAACAGTGACACCACCTCCCGTCTTGCATTACGTGACAGTAGACTGCCCCAGTATCTGTGTGTTAAGAGATGTTGCCAATGAGTATGACACGTCTCCTCTCTAACGCCCAGAAAACTCGGATTCAAACTCCCATTAGACAGCTCTGCAAGCGTTATGTCAAAATACGTTCGTTACCATCTTCATTTATTCCCGTTACGGCAGGTATGTACTTCCAAAAAATGTCTAAATAAAAATGTACAAGCACCCGAGAAAATGCCTATTTGGCACCTCCGATGGCAGTTGTTGTAGACGTCCGACCTGTGTGTGGCAGTAATGAGTGATTTGGAGGTTAAACTTTTTTGGAAGTACATACCGGCCGTAACGTGAGTAAATGAAGATAAGTACTCAGCAAAATTCCATATTTTGTGAGTACCAAACGTATTATAACATGTGCAGAGCTGTCTAATGGGAGTTTGAATCAGAGCTTTCTGGGCGTTAGAGAGGAGAGTTTATACTCACCGTCTACATCTCTAACACACAGATACTGGGGCAACAGTAGACCCTGTTTTATGATCTGATGTCTTCACTACCTGTGAGTGCATTGAATTCTTTCCCCAAGATCCACACAGGCTCTGAGGTCTCTGGAAAATCGTCAAACTCTCCAAAGCGAAGTGTGTCGTATGTGAGAGTAGCTGAAATATAAAGTGCATCTGATTCAGAACACCTTGCTACATGGCTTACACACACACATATATTTGAACAAGGAATCATTAATGAACACCTTCCTAATATTGAGTTGCACTCCCTTTTGCCCTCAGAACAGCCCCAATTCGTCGGAGCATGGGATTCTACAAGGTGTCAAAAGCATTCCACAGGGATGCTGGCCCATGTTGACTCCAATGCTTCCCCCAGTTGTGTCAAGTTGGCTGGATGTCCTTTGGGTGGTGGACCATTCTTGATACACACGGGAAACTGTTGAGCGTGAAAAACACAGCAGCTTTGCAGTCGTTGACAGAAACCGGTGCGCCTGGCACCTACTACCATACCCTGTTCAAAGGCACTTAAATATTTTGTCTTGCCCATTCAACCTCTGAATGGCACACATACACAATCTCAATTGTCTCAAGGTTTAAAAATCCTTCTTTAACCCGTCTCTTCCCCTTCATCTACACTGATTTTAAGTGGATATAACAAGTGACATCAATAAGTGATCATAGCTTTCACATGGTCAGTCTATGTCATGGAAAGAGCATGTTGTACACTCAGTGTATATTGATTTCAGTAACATTAGGACTAGTAGCTAGCTATCCTCCAAGCACTTTCAGCACTGCAATGCAAAACATATTCACTCACTCAATGCAGTTTGACAGTTGAGCTTGCTAGCTAGCCAGCCAAGTATGGGATTGCGACAGAGAATGACATTGCAAATACAGATTTGGCTTGCTAGCTATGTGACCATCCTTTCAGCGGTTGTTGGTAGGTAGCTAGTTAGTTAGCTAGTGACACTAGACAATAACGTTATGTTACATGGGCGTAGGCGACAAAGATTTGTCTTGGGAGTCAGGGACCTAGTTATGCTAACGTTAACTGATATCGTGGACAGAAAATAGCCGCAGCTAAAACATGGGTTTATTTCACCTTAGTTCGTCGTTTTCAGTCCAACTATACTGATTGCTAGGTTAGCTAGCTAGCTAGTTCACAAGCAAAATGTGTTTAATAATCAATCAAACTGACATCTGCTGATTTTAGCCTGTCAGTCTGGTTGGGTGGGTGGGTTGGTAGCAGCTGCCTAACTGCTAGCTATGACTATTTTGATTCACATTCAAACTAGATGTAAACCTCAACTGATGTACAAATTGGAATCCATTATGAAATAGCTAAATATGGCGTGCTTTGTTCAGAGGGACTCTAAAACACACAAAAAAGCGTTGAATCATTGTTTTCCTTAGGAAATATTTCCTACCTGCATCCATCCCGACAGTGCTTCACCCTATCTTGTTGTTGTTGGTCCGTCCAACGTTGCGAAATATCATACGGCCAATGAGAAATCAATACTGCCTAAATAGCCTTACAGTATCCAATAGGATTTCCTGTTTTGGTCGGGGGCAACTATTTTTCGTCCAATAAGAAGCCGCAAAACTCATCCTAGGCACAACCCTTTTTCGCAGATCTGTTGGTGTTGATAGAATGCAAGGAAAGCAATTCAACGCGCTTTCTTGCCCGCATAGTATGAAGATCAGCGAAACTTGACGAACTGACTGGCCTGCCAAGAACAACCAGGAAGTAAACAGGAAGTCAGAGAAGAAAGGAATTTGTCCAACGTGTCCGTCCCGTGATCACTTGTTTACAGTCTAGCCTAGCAGGGATATAGTTTCACACTGACGTCAAAAATGTCATATTTTTTCGTATTTTAACTACCTAACCATTTTCCTAACCTTAATCGTATTCACCTAACCTACTACGTTAATTATCCTAACCTGCTGCGTAAATTCTCCTAACCGGCTACGAAAAGAAAATTCTGTAAAATTCTGACAAACTGTATCCCTTTTAGACAAAACCATTGTTTACCTCGTTCCCTCCAGCTGTCAACTCGCCTGTAATAACCTGTAATAGTTTCTTATGAATTATTAAAAATATATTGTTTTGTCTTGAGCCAATAAATAACGACTCATTATTATTTGTAGATCAGTCAGTTATTCACAATTTACCCATGATACATCACGGTGTTGGTGCTGTCGAACACGGTCGTCACTAGTTAACACAGCCACAAAGTCATAAACCCCACATATTTCTGAAATGTATCTTCTTAAAAACGTATTTTAAACCTAACCACACTGCTAACCTTATGCCTAATCTTAACCTTAAATTAAAACCAAAAAGCACATTTTTGTTTTAATTATATATTTTTATATATAGCCAATGTTGACATTGTGGCTGTGTTATGTAGTAGGAACCCTCGAACCCTAGCACATACTGAAATATGTTCCCGGGATTCATCCTATAACATTGAAGAGTTTACCACATCAGTCACTGGCAAGAATCCATGGATTACGGGCAGCATCTGCACTGAGCTAAAGGCTAGAGCTGCTGTTTTCAAGGAGTGGGACACTAATCCGGACACTTATAAGAAATCCTGTTAAACCAACGAGCGATCAAACAGTGAAAATGTCAATACAGGTCTAAGATCGAATCCTACTACGCCGGCTCTGACGCTCGTCGTCTGTGGCAGGGCTTGCAAACTATCACGGATTACAAAGGAAAACCCATCCGCATGCTGCCCAGTGACTCGAGCCTACCAGAGGAGCTAAAATCCCTTCTATGCTGGCTTCGAGGCAAGCAACACTGAACCATGCATGAGAGCACCAGCTGTTCCGGACGACTGTGTGATCTCGCTCTCCATAGCCGATGTGAGTAAGACCTTTTTAAACAGGTTAACATTCACAAGGCCGCAGGGCCAGATGGATTACCAGGACGTGTACTCAGAGCTGCCAAGTGTCTTCACCAGTGCTGTAAATCGGGAGGTGGCGGAACTAAAAGTGAGCGTGAGAGGGGGGGTGACCTGAGGGGCTCTGACGAACTGGAACGGATAAAATAAATGTTAAAAAACGTTATAATAAAGCAGTGCATGCAGTTCATCGCATTTGTGTAGTGGAATAGAGTATTAGTGTAGAGGAGCTTACATGGGAGATCTTTTAAAAAAATTTGGGTCTGGGAAGAATTTGGCATTTTATAAACACATTTCATGCACATTTCAGACTTTAGCAGAATATTTTGTAATACCACACAAATGATCGAAATGACTTTGAGGCTACTTTGACACTGACAGACTGAGAATCTGAGATCAATAAAAACGACCAATAGTCTAGGCCTAGGTTGTTAGGAGACATATTGTACAATATGAGGAGGAAATTATAGTCCTAGAAAAGCTTTCCACTTTCACTGACTCACCCAATGATGCGCTGCTCACTCGCCGGGCAATGGCCGACCCTCTAGTTCCAAAAGTCTATCTCTCGTTTTACTTTGTAAAACAATATTCGCTCAATAGGCCTATTTGGAAGTTGATCAAATATTTTGGTAGCCTACAGAAAGATTAGTCTTCAATTTTAAGCAGGAGCTATTTCAAATCAAATCAAATTTTATTTGTCACATACACGTGTTTAGCAGATGTTATAGCGGGTGTAGCGAAATACTTGTGCTTCTAGCTCCGACAATGCAGTAATATCTAACAAGTAATATCTAACAATTTCACAGCATATACCCAATACACACAAAACTAGTAAGGCATGGGATTTAAGAATATATACATATATGGACAAGTAATGACAGAGCGGCATGGACTAAGATACAGTAGAATATTATAGAATAGAATACAGTATATACATATGAGATGAGTAGTGCAAGATACAGTAGCTTGCGAAAATATTCACCCCCCTTGGGAATTAAAATAGATTTTTGGGGGGTTTGTATCATTTGATTTACACAACATGCCTACCACATTGAAGATGCAAAATATATTTTTTTGTGAAACAAACAAGAAATAACACACAAAAACCTGACAACTTGAGCGTGCATAACTATTCATGCTTAGGGTCCTTGTCCTGCTGGAAGGTGAACCTACGTCCCAGTCTCAAATCTCTGGAAGACTGAAACAGGTTTCCCTCAAAAATGTCCCTGTATTTAGCGCCATCCGTCATTCCTTCAATTCTGACCAGTTTCCCAGTCCCTGCCGATTAAAAACATCCCCACAGCATGATGCTGCCACCACCATGCTTCACTGTGGGGATGGTGTTCTCGGGGTGATGAGAGGTGTTGGGTTTTCGCCAGACATAGTGTTTTCCTTGATGGCCAAAAAGCTCAATTTTAGTCTCATCTGACCAGAGTACCTTCTTCCATATGTTTGGGGAGTCTCCCACATGCCTTTTGGTGAACACCAAACGTGTTTGCTTTTTTTTTTTTCTTGAAGCAATGGCTTTTTTCTGGCCACTCTTCCGTAAAGCCCAGCTCTGTGGAGTGTACAGCTTAAAGTGGTCCTATGGACAGATACTCCAATCTCCGCTGTGGCCCTTGAAGCTCCTTCAGGGTTATCTTTGGTCTCTTTGTTGCCTCTCTGATTAATGCCCTCCTTGCCTGGTCCGTGAGTTTTGGCGGGCGGCCCTCTCTTGGCAGGTCTCTTGTGGTGCCATATTCTTTCAATTTTTTAAAATACTGGATTTAATAGTGCTCTGTGTGATGTTCAAAGTTTCAGATATTTTTTCATAACCCAACCCTGATCTGTACTTCTCCACATCTTTGTCCCTGACCTGTTTGGAGAGCTCCTTGGTCTTCATGGTGCCGCTTGCTTGGTGGTGCCCCTTGCATAGTGGTGTTGCAGACTCTGGGGCCTTTCAGAACAGGTGTATATATACACTGAGATCATGTGACAGATCATGTGACACGAAGAGTGCACAAAGGTGGACTTTATTTTACATTTAACATTTAAGTCATTTAGCAGACGCTCTTATCCAGAGCGACTTACAAATTGGTGCATTCAACTTAGGATAGCCAGTGGGACAACCACATCTTGATCACAGTAAGTACACTTCTTCAAACAAGCAGCTGTGAGCAAAGTCAGTGCAATCAGGGACAACTACATCTCAATCTTTATTTAACTAATTATGTGACTTCTGAAGGTAATTGGTTGCACCAGATCTTATTTAGGGGATTCATAGCAAAGGGGGTGAAAACATATGCACGCACCCCTTTTCCGTTATTTATTTTGTATAATTTTTTGAAACAAGTTATTTTTTTTTCATTTCACTTCACCAATTTGGGCTATTTTGTGTATGTCCATTACATGAAATCCAAATAAAAATCAATTTAAATTACAGGTTGTAATGCAACAAAATAGGAAAAACACCAAGGGGGATGAATACTTTTGCAAGGCACTGTAATAGAAAGTAAATCTCATTCTAGTTCTGAGAGAGATACAGGTGTGCCACAACAGCAATGTCCACCTGTGGTCTCAAACATTAGGATATAATGTTGTGCAAACCACAAGCCAGGGCCGGCCCAACACAAATTAATTCTTAGAATATCAGGCACGGGCTGAAAATCTACATTTTCAAATAGTTTTTTTTTTTAGGGGGCAGGAGAATTAATGAGGAGGCAACTCGAATGACCTCTGATCGATTTTATTCCAATTCTTACATTCAGGTCCGGCTCTAGCCCTAAACGCGATTTGGTTGGTGTCAGTCGGCGTCTCAACTTCCTGTTGAGAGTTAGAGTAGTAGAAAACACGAGGTGCAAGTTCGACATTCGGTTGTGCATCAGCAAATTTTGTCTTGTTATGTCAGTCACTGACAGGCACTCAATTAGCCATGTCAGCAAAAACTTATATAGATTGGGAAGTTAGTCTAGCCAGCTATTTAAACTTGGGGCTGTTTTTCATGGTTCGGGCTAGGCCCCTTAGTTCCAGTGAAGGGAAATCTTAACGCTACAGCATACAATTACATTCTAGACGATTCTATGCTTCCAACTTTGGTGCAACAGTTTGGGGAAGGCCCTTTCTTGTTTCAGCATGATAATGCCCCCTTGCACAAAGCGAAGTTCATACAGAAATGTTTTGTCGAGATCGGTGTTGAAAAACTTGACTGGCCTGCACAGAGCCCTGACCTCAACCTAATCAAACATCTTTGGGATGAATTGGAACGCCGACTGCGAGCCATGCCTACTCGCCCAACATCAGTGCCCGACCTCACTAATGCTCTTGTGGCTGAATGGAAGCAAGTCCCCGCAGCAATGTTCCAACATCTAGTGGAAAGCCTCCCCAGAAGAGTAGAGGCTGTTATAGCAGCAAAGGGGGGGACCAACTCCATATTAATGGGCAAGATTTTGGAATGAGATGTTCGATGAGCAGGTGTCCACATACTTTTGGCAATTTCGTATATCTACCTCAATTACCTCGTCCCTCTTGCACATCAACTCTGTAATGGTACCCCGTGTATACATCCACGTTTTCCTTACTCAATGTGTATTTATTCCTCGTGTTATGTTGTTAATATGTATATATTATTATTTCAATTTGTATTATTATCTATTTGTATTGTTTTATTTCACTTTGTCCTGCCTTGTTGGAGTTCGGAGCGCAATAATTTCACTGTCCCCTGTAATTACATCTGCAACCCTGTACATGTGACTATTAAACTCTATAATCTAATCCATAATTTTTCAATTTTTTCTCTCTGCATTGTTGGAAAAGTAAGCGTTCCACTGTTAGTATATACCGGTTGTTTACGACACAAGTGACCGGTACAATTTTATATTATTTGTGGTCCTGTATGGCTCAGTCGGTAGTGCATGTCGCTTGCAACGCAAAGGGTTGTGGGTTCGATTCCCGTTATGGCCAGCTATACGTAAAATGTATGCATGCAGGACTGAGTCGCTTTGGATAAAAACGTCTGCTAAATGGCTTATATTAAATTTGAACACGGTTATTTTTATCTCGGGGGAAGATAAAAAGCCTCTTCACTACCTTCACTTTCAAGCTCTTTTTCTACCATACAAATATTTAATCTGTATCCTTCAGTTAGCTCAAATTGATCCGAATGAAAGGTTCTCTAATATTGCAACGTGGACAAACGTTTGGTGTTATGCTTGTATTGGACAGTAGGTGGCAGTAAACAACGAAAGATACATAGGCTTTTCATGACTGCATGTGGCAGACTTCGGGTATTTGGACCATTCACTTGTTAGTAGGCTAAGCTAAATTGGTATCCCTTTTCAATGTATAATGCTGACGTTAATAAATAAGATAAAACAATGTTGAAATTTTTAAACATTTTATTTCTGAAGACACAGTGCTGCATGCCAAATGTAGTGCATGTGTAAACTACTGTGTAGTTATTCACAGAATACAAATAATTTATAGAATAAAAACAGACAAAATGTCTGAATGGGATTTAAGTTTCAGGTAATAGTGATCCATAATTGCACAATATTCTACAAAAACAGTCCCCCCCCCTCCATATTTATTCACCCAGATTTTGTGTTTAAGTCACACACTCATCACATACATGGAGCATCGGAGCATGCAAACCATATAATCTAAACAATATATCTATCCAAACAGAGGAATTCCGAATTATTTCACTTAGTGAAGTCCATTTTCCTTTTCAATAGTCATCTCACAGCGTCATCTCAGGTGTTCGCCTCATTCTTATTTACAGCCATCAGGGAGAGTATGACCCCTGGATGAAAATACGGGTTTATTTATAGGCACACTGTCTGGGCCATATCCCCTTTGCTTGACATACATTACGTGCTGAACTGAAACTGAAACGTATACAAATCTTCCATTGCTTTGAATGGGATATTTGCCCAGGAGTAATTCAAGCATAAAGCAAGCAAGGAATGTGTCTCTCTCTGAGGTACCTGAAGAAAAACAGATCCAAAACACAGAAAAATAATGAGTAGAATGGACATTCGCATTCAAGTCAATGGTTGACGGGTGGCATTCTATTCTATACTTCTATGGATCTATATATGACTAGACCACTACCTCACAATCCAGCTGGAGGATATGTACTGTACGTCACAATATTACTGTCAAGCTAGATAATAAATACCCTAAAGTTTGTTCAAAGCAGACGAGGCTTGCAGGCTAATTCACATCGACGCTCCAGGCCGGTGCGTTTGTTTGTGAAGGCCCAAGGTGCTCATCAGCGGCAGTGGCGGAGCTTCAGTGCAAACTTCTGCAGGTGTAAACAACAACAACAACAACATATCTAGACACTAGAGCAGTGATGGCTGCAGCTCAGAGAGCAAGACAGAGACAGAGACAGAGACAGAGACACAGAGAGAGAGAGAGAGAGAGAGAGAGAGAGAGAGAGAGAGAGAGAGAGAGAGAGAGAGAGAGAGAGAGAGAGAGAGAGAGAGAGAGAGACTGGCCCAGAGTACGAGTCTGTTTGTGCAACTCCTTGTCACTCGTTGTCATGACAAACATGTTTGGCTTGACAATGACAGCAATGGAGTTGTCCAAGAGCACGACCAGATCTGGGACCAGGTAAGCTTGTCCTGTACTCCGCTGGTAGATGGGGCTGGCTGCCCGTTGCGTGTGCGTGACCCTCCTCCTCCGTGGTCACTTATCCCGGAGCAGGTAGAACACCATGGCCTTCAGGTAATGTCCACAGGCACAGGCAGCAGACATCAACCAATGGGAGCGGAAACTGGGGTCTGTGTTCACCACGCACTTCGTGATATCAGCCTATGAGAGAAGACAGATGACAACACTCAGCCTGTGAGAGAAGAGAGATGACAGCGCTCAGCCTATGAGAGAAGAGAGATGACAGCACTCAGCCTATGAGAGAAGAGAGATGACAGCACTCAGTCTATGAGAGAAGAGAGATGACAGCAGCACTCAGCCTATGAGAGAAGAGAATAAGAGACCCTCAGCCAACATTATTGAAACATACACTACATGACCAAAGGTATGTGAACACCTGTTCGTCAAACATCTCATTCCAAAATCATGGGCATTAATATGGAGTTGGTCCCCCCCTTTGCTGCTATAACAGCCTCCACCCTTCTGGGAAGGCTTTTCCACTAGACGTTGGAGGATTGCTGCGGGGACTTGCTTCCATTCAGCCACGAGAGCATTAGTGAGGTCGGGCACTGATGTTGGGCGATTAGGCCTGGCTCGCAGTCGGCATTCCAATTCATCCCAAAGGTGTTCGATGGGGTTGAGGTCAGGGCTCTGTGCAGGCCAGTCAAGTTCTTCCACACTGGTCTCTACAAACCATTTCTGTATGGACCTTGCTTTGTGCACGGGGGCATTGTCATGCTGAAACAGGAAAGGGCCTTCCCCAAACTGTTGCCACAAAGTTGGAAGCACGAATTGTCTAGAATGTCATTGTATGCTGTAGCGTTAAGATTTCCCTTCACTGGAACTAAGGGGCCTAACCCGAACCATGAAAAACAGCCCCAGACCATTATTCCTCCTCCACCAAACTTTACAGTTGGCACATGGCATTGGGGTAGGAAGCGTTCTCCTGGCATCCGCCAAACCTAGATTTGTCCGTCGGACTACCAGATGAAGCATGATTCATCACTCCAGAGAACGCGTTTCCACTTCTCCAGAGTCCAATGGCGGCGAGCTTTACACCACTCCAGCCGACGCTTGGCATTGCGCATGGTGATCTTAGGCTTGTGTGCGGCTGCTCGGTCATGGAAACCCATTTCATGAAGCTCCCGACGAACAGTTCTTGTGCTGATGTTGCTTCCAGAGGCAGTTTGGAACTCGATAGTGAGCGTTGCATCAGAGGACAGACAATTTTTACGCTCTACTTGCTTCAGCACTCGTCAGTCCCGTTCCGTGAACTTGTGTGGCATACCACTTCGCGGCTGAGCCGTTGTTGCTCCTAGACTTTTCCACTTCACAATAACAGCACTTACAGTTGACCAGGGCAGCTCTAGCAAGGCAGACATTTGACGGACTGACTTGTTGGAAAGGTGGCATCCTATGATGGCTGTGTGCTCGATTTTATAGACCTGTCAGCAACGGGTGTGGCTGAAATTGCCAAATCCACTAATTTGAAAGGGTGTCCACATACTGCTGTAAATATTGTGTAATTTGTATATATAGTGTACATGGGCTAAGTCTCAATTCTTGTATCCGGTCCCCACATTTCCCATCATGGATTTAACAATGGTTGGCACTCCTACATCCACTGATTACAGCAATCAATACTGTTAAGGGGAGAAGGGTGGAGAGCCAAGACAGAGACTTTGACCTTTGAGCAGAGGCTGGGCACTTAGCATTTCACAAGTCAAAGTTTCAAAAGGCAGTGGGGGATTCTCTATATACCAGTCAATTTCCTTTAAATAGGGAGGGACCCTTACACAGTTAGTCAGTAACCAATGAACGCCTGATAAATTACATGCATTAAATCGGACTAGATTACATTACAAAATGTGTTTGAGAGATGTTGTTCTTTCAACAAAGATATTATCTAGACTAGAGGTCAGGTTAAAATGTTCATAAAAAAATAAAAAAAAATAAAAAAATAAAAAGTATACTTTGACCACATTGAAATGCGGCGAGTTACTAAGCAACGTCTCAGCCAAACCCAAAACTGTAACCTTAAAGACACATATTTCAACATAACCACTTGAAACAAAGTCAACGTTTTTGAACGGCAGTAAAACAGTACAATAAGGAGAGAAAACAATGAGTCATCAAGACTGGTTGCATCAACGTAGTTTCCACGTCATTTCAATAAAAAAAAGTTCAATCTGATGACGTTGAATCAATGTGGATAACTGATTGGATTTGCAAAAAGTCATCAACGTAAGGGGAATTTCGTATTTTTTTTTCCCACCTAACTTTTTACCTCAATCCAATGACATGGTGAAATGTTTTTTTTTTTTTTTTTCCACGTTAGATGACATCTCAACCAAATGTAAAATCAAAACTAGACATTGAACTGACGTCTGTGCCCAGTGGGAGGCTACATCAACAGACAGTTCTATCTATCTGCAGCCATTTCCTTCTAAATGTTGTGGTATATATCAGCATCAAACTTCAGTCCACTTAATTATCTGGCGTGGTCAACTTCCAACGGGCCATTCCAAGGCTTGTGTCCCAAATGGTACCCTATGGGTCCTGGTCGAAAGCAGTGCACTACATAGGGAGATCGGGTGACATTTGGGACTCAGCACTGCTTTAGAGGGATTCTTGGTTGACTTTTAAGCTTTGCCAACAGAGCAGAACTCACAGATTTAGGCCGAGGCTCCTTGCCAGGCCTCCTCTCAGCTCTGAGTACCAGTTGAGCGCCACGCTTTGCTCTCTGCGGATTTTAATCAGAAGTCCTCTAGAGCAAGACTATATATATTTTGAGACGTTTCTTGGGAGTTTCTTAAAGTAATGGCTGAATTCAACTCAATTTCTGGATGCTGGCTTTTAGAAATAGCCGTTACAGACACCTCATGCTTTGAGGAGAGCGTCTTGAGTTAGTCAAAGTCAATGTGCAAAACCCCCTGCCCTTCTACCATGTAAAGGACAGGGAGTTTTGTTTTGCACATTCATGATTGTGTTGTGTTCAGGCTCTTGCTTGCCTCAGTTTTATTGAGCTATTCTCTCCGTGGACACCTTGAGGGACATGTTCAGGACAGACCTGATAGGTGGGTATGGAGGACCGTGACCTATAACCTAAGTCCTGGAAGACCGTGACCTATAACCTAAGTCCTGCAGGCAGTCTGAATTCAAATATGTACAACATAGGGAAACACTTGCAGGCATGTGCAGACACAGGCTTACTGTAAGTGTGAGTACTGAGTCTGTCCTCTAGGAAATCAATCGTGTATGTACAATTCTGTGATAAAATAATACATATCCATCATCAACACATAACCTATATCCATCATCAACACATAACCTATATCCATCATCAACACATAGCCTATATCCATCATCAACACATAGCCTATATCCATCATCAACACATAACCTATATCCATCATCAACACATAACCTATATCCATCATCAACACATAGCCTATATCCATCATCAACACATAACCTATATCCATCATCAACACATAACCTATATCCATCATCAACACACAGCCTATATCCATCATCAACACACAGCCTATATCCATCATCAACACACAGCCTATATCCATCATCATTACATAGCCTATATCCATCATCATTACATAGCCTATATCCATCATCATTACATAGCCTATATCCATCATCATTACATAGCCTATATCCATCATCATTACATAGCCTATATCCATCATCATTACATAGCCTATATCCATCATCATTACATAGCCTTTATCCATCATCATTACATAGCCTATATCCATCATCATTACATAGCCTATCCTAAACAAACGTGGGTGGTGCACAGACTCAGTCAATCACTTGAACCACAGGCAAGGCTCTAAAGTGCGACCATATATTTTGGTGTGCGACTTGGAGTTTTATTTTGGGAGCAACAACATCCAATCAAAAATTCAATGCATAACAATATTTCGCCCCAACACTCTTTTCTAAACTGCTCAAATTTAGACTAAGGCTGAAGCCCCGCCCCTCTGTCACTCAACAGGCAGGCAGCACACTCAGTTCCTACACGCGGTGCCTGTTTCTCTCAGCTTGCACTCAACAGATTATTCTAAAACAACAACGCTGCTTTCCAAGTTGCTTCTAAATATGAATCCACGTTTTCTCTTTTATAATATTCATTTGTGTATCTTGCTTTTTTGCAAAACGAGAGTTAGTTAGTCTAAGGAAGCTGGCATGTGCCTAATGCTAATTGCTAACTAGCATGCCTGGCTAGCTAAATGCCCTTTAGCTTTAGCAAATGCACTAGCTAGGGCAAAGCAAATGTTAGCGCTAATACAGGTTGTTACATAGTGGTGATGTATATAAGCATGTTGTTTGTGCAACGCATGTTCTCAATCAGATAGCCCATTTTAAAATCTTTGTCTAAATCTAACATCTATGCATCTATTCAAACGCTATTAGGGTCCACTGAGAAACAGGCAAAGCGTCAATACAGGACTAAGATCGAAATCCTACTACACCGGCTCTGACGCTCGTCATATGTGGCAGGGCTTGCAAACTATCACGGATTACAAATGAAAACCCAGCCGCGAGCTGCCCAATGACTCAAGTCTATCAGATGAGCTAAATGCCTTCTATGCTCATTTCAAGGCAAGAAACACTGAACCATGTATGAGAGCACCAGCTGTTCCAGACGACTGTGTGATCACGCTCTCCGTAGCCGATGTGACACGTACTCAGAGCATGCGCTGACCATTCTGGTAAGTGTCTTCACTTTACGACGCCTCTTCCCCCCCAGGAGGCTGAAAAGATTTGGCATGGGCCCTCAGATCCTCAGAAAGTTATACAGCTGCACCATTGAGAGCATTTTGACTGGCTGCATCACCGATTGGTATGGCAACTGCTCAGCATCCAACCACAAGGTGCTACAGAGGGTAGTGCGTACAGCCCAGTACATCACTGCGGCCGAACTCCCTGCCATCCAGGACCTCTATACCAGGCGGTGTCAGAAGAAAGCCGAGCAGTCATAGACTGTTCCGTCTGCTACCGCATGGCAAGTGGTACAAGAGCACAAAGTCTGGGACCAAAAGGCTCCTAAAACAGCTTCGACCCCGAAGCCATAAGACTGCTGAGTCTACCCATATATGTACTGTCAAATTGCGGTTGTCTGAAGTGTTTTCTCCCATTCTAGTAATTGTATGTCTATGGGTGAAACTATGGCGTGGTGAGCATAGAAATATAATCAATAATAAGGGCATGGAACCTCTAACGTTCTATAGATTGTATTTCTATGGTGGTCCTCTTACCCATCCTCCTCTCCTCTTCAACCAGGAGACCAGGCTCTTGCGGACAAACTCCCCCATGCAGTCTACGATGGTGTGGACCATGGCTGGGTGACCATGGCGCACGCAGTCCACCGCAAGGGCACCTGCCACTGCGTACAGGGACACCACCTTCCCCCACGTTATACCTGAGGAGAGATGCAGACAGAGACTCAGACACTAAAACCTCCAGCACCATACACATTACATAAACACCCAGTGTTTTCCTTCCCACACATTCCAATAATAATAATTGGGTTTTACATGATCATGCTGCCTGAGGGGTGCCTGTCTGTCTGTCTGTCTGTCTGTCTGCCTGCCTGCCTGTCTGCCTGTCTGCCTGCCTGTCTGCCTGTCTGTGGGAGCCGAGTGTGTTTGAGGAGCTGACTGCATCCCTGCCAGGAACTCCTTCAGTGAAGGGAGAGAGAGAGAGAGAGACAGAGAGAGACAGAGAGAAAGAGAGAGACAGAGAGAGACAGAAAGAGACACGAGTTATGTAACTAGAAGCAGCCTCCAGGCATTCAGCAGACATGCCCATCTGCCAAACAACAATACATCAGAAAGGCAGTTTAAAACTGGTATATTATTCCTTATTAGCTCAGACAGCAGACGTTTAGCAAACTTGAAGCACTTGTTTTCAGTAAGGATTTTATCTAGTACGCTACCATTTATGGTAATGTATTCAGACTAGGGGGACTGTGAATAGCCCTACATTGAAATTGAAGCACAGACTCATTCCTTTGTAGAAATAAGCTCCTTTCAGTTCTAAGTATCATAGAAGGACTTCTCACTCGTTTAGAATACAGACAAATTGTTCTAGAATGTTGTGTTATGAAAATGTAAAATAATCAACTGACAACGTAATGAACTGTGTGTGTAATATAAGGTTTAAGTCCAAGGTCATGGATTCAACAGTCATTCCCTGACAGAACGGGACAATGTTAACACAACTAGACTTTGGTTAGTCTCTTGTGACAGACTAACTATGGACCATCCCCCCCAAAATATTTTTAAAAGCCATTTAGCAGACGCTTTTATCCAAAGCGACATAAGGCGTCAGCGTGCTTCAGTTCGGCTAGCGCCTCGCCGAGTTCGAAACAAACGATTGTGCCTCGCACACTCCCTTAAAAGACCTTGGCTTCAAAAAAGTAAAAATTAAAAAGCGGCAAAAGTACTGTTTGTCCATTTTGAGACGCTGTAGCCAGTATATACTTCCTCAAAAGTCAGAATTAATGTATGTGGACATCTGCTCGTCAAACATCTCATTCCAAAATCATGGGCATTAATATGGAGTTGGTCCCCCCTTTGCTGCTATAACATCCTCCACTCTTCTGGGAAGGCTTTCCACTAGATGTTGGAACATTGCTGCGGGGACTTGCTTCTATTCAGCCACGAGAGCATTTGTGAAGTCGGGCACTGATGTTGGGAGATTAGGCCTGGCTCACAGTCGGCATTCCAATTCATCCCAAAGGTGTTCAATGGGGTTGAGGTCAGGGCTCTGTGCAGGCCAGTCAAGTTCTTCCACACTGATCTTGACAAACCATTTCTGTATGGACCTTGCTTTGTAACACGGGGGCATTGTCATGCTGAAACAGGAAAGGGCCTTCCCCAAACTCTTGCCACAAAGTTAGAAGTACAGAATCGTCTAGAATGTAATTGTATGTTGTAGCGTTAAGATTTCCCTTCACTGGAACTAAGGAGCCTGAATCATGAAAAACAGCCCCAGAACATTATTCCTCCTCCACCAAACTTTACAGTTGGCACTATGGTAGCGTTCTCCTGGCGTCCGTTAAACCCAGATTTGTCCGGATTGCCAGATGGTGAAGGGTGACTCATCACTCCAGAGAATGTGTTTCCACTGCTCCAGAGTCCAATTACAGCAAGCTTTACACCACTCCAGCCGACGCTTGGCATTGTGCATGGTGATCTTAGGCTTGTGTGCGGCTACTCGGCCATGGAAACCCATTTCATGAAGCTTCCAGAGGCAGTTTGGAACTTGGTAGTGAGTGTTGCAACCGAGGACAGACGCGCTACGTGCTTCAGCACTCGGTGGTCCCGTTCTGTGAGCTTGTGTGGCCTACCACTTCGAGGCTGAGCTTTTGTTGCTCCTAGACGTTTCCAGTTCACAATAACAGCTCTTACAGTTGACCGGGGCAGCTCTAGCAGGGCAGAAATTTGACGAACTGACTTGACGGTGCCACGTTGAAAGTCACTGAGCTCTTCAGTAAGGCCATTCTACTGCCAATGTTTGTCTATGGAGATTGCATGGCTATGTGCTCGATTTTATACACCTGTCAGCAACGGGTGTGGCTGAAATAGCCGAATTCACTAATTTGAAGGGGTGTCCACATACCTTTGGCCATGTAGTCTAACTCAAGAAATCTATCATTAATTTTGACGTTTTTGACGTCAACATTTTGACGCAATTTTACATCTAACTAAGATGTTTGGTGCAGTATTTTTCAATGAACAAAATGTCCACGAAAACGAGTAATCTTTCATCGAATGACAACAAAGCCTTTATTGAACAATTCCTACTATTGACCAATCATCGACGAAGGTGCATAGACGTCGGCTACCTCGGCTTGCCTCGAGAAAAGATTTTGTGTGCCCAAACAGTCTAAAAAAACCTTTCCGAAGTAAAAAAATGAACAAAAACATCACAAAACTCTTCCGGCTGGGCCTTTACAGTCACCCCTTCCTTTAATTTTTTTTTTCATATGGGTGGCCCCAAGCGGGAATCAAACCCACGACTCTTGGCGTTGCAAGCACCATGCTCTACCGACTGAGCCATTTAGGACCATCTCAAAACAGACAGACACCAGTCTTCTCACATTTTCCACCTGGGCAGATAGTACTGTAAGGGTTCCTATAGAGCCGGGCTCTGGAGCTGGGATGCGTCCCAAATGACACCCTATTCCCTATTTAGTGCACTACTTTTTACCCTTTGAGGGCTCTAGTTAGAAGTAGTGCACTATAGGGAATAGGGTTCTATTTGAAATGCAGCGCTGGATTCTATTTTGTACCCTGTGGTTTTAGTGATGACTGTCCTGTCCTGTTGCCCACGGCTTCCTCCTCAGGAAGCTGGGCAGAGTGACAACAGGGCTCTGTGACAGGGCTAGGGTTGCTTCCCAAATGACACCCTAATCCCTACATAATGGAAACCCTACGGGCCCTGGTCATAAGTAGTGCACTATATAGGGAATAGGGTGCCATTTGGGAGGCACGCCAAAACTAGCTCAGTGGCAGAGGACAACAGGGCTCTCTCTACTCTAAGTGACAGACAGGACTCTGTAACAGAACTAGCTTAGCCTCATCTGTCAATGGCACCGTGTTCCCCACATAGCCATATGGAGCCCGGTCAAAAGTAGTTCAAGTCAATGAATGTTCAAGTTGTGAATATTCAGCTGCAGATGGATCATGACACTGACACCATGTGTTAACATTGGAGGCTGAAGACATTGGCCCCTCAGATCCTCAGGAACTTCACCTGACTTGTTGTATCACCGCCTGGTATGGCAACTGCTCCGCCATCAACCGCAAGGCCCTACGGAGGGTGATGCGGACGGCCCAGCACAAGGCCCTAAGGAGGGGTGCTTTACTTGGCTAATCGCGCTCTAGCGACTCCTTGTGGCGGGCCGGGCGCCTGCAGGCTGACTTCGGTCGTCAGTTGAACTGTGTTTTCTCCGACACATTGGTGTGGCTGGCTTCCGGGTTAAGCAGGCGGGTGTTAAAAGGAGCGCGGTTTGGCGGGTCATGTTTCGGAGTAGCCCTGTTTACATGTACAAACCTACCTCAATCCCTCCAGTAGCCGTGCACATTGTAATAACGGTACGGGCACTGACCTGTATAGAACATTCGCCTGTTTCTCTTCTCTTCTTCTCTCGTATTTCACGCGTTTCTCTTCTCCCTTTTATTCTACACTGTTGGTTTATAGTTTTGGACATTTCACTGTACTGTTTTACACCTGCTGTTTGCTGTGCATTGTGACAATACAACTTTTAAACTTGAATTCATTTTAGTTGCATGTTATTTCCGTCAAATATTCCCTTCCTTCAGCAAAGGGGGGGGGGGGGGGGGGGTTGACCACTGATGTTCTTTCGAATCCCAGATTGCCCCTTGCAAGGGTCTCAGTAGCTTTGGTAGACCTGTGCTGACATAACACTGTTAAAAAGGTGTAGCTCTGCAAAGCTTGTTATAAAATAGCCTGTGAGGTGAAAGAGAGCTCTGCTTCCCAAATGGCACCCTATTCCTTATATAGTGCAAATACTTTTGACCAGAGGTCTATGGGTTTCATTACAAGAGAAAGCCCCGATTTAAAAAGGCCATGCAGCTTTTCTGCCTACTAACAGGATGCCCAGAATACAGATATGATCTTATTTCACCATCCTGTTTTAGCCACTGTTATGTCCGTTATGTCTGTTATGTTGTTATGTCTGTCTGATTAACACCACAACACCCCGGGTACTGTAGCAGGGAGTTGCAGGGTTACTGTTTATTTTACTGTAGCAGGGAGTTGCAGGGTTACTGTTTATTTTACTGTAGCAGGGAGTTGCAGGGTTTCTGTTTACTTTACTGTAGCAGGGAGTTGCAGGGTTTCTGTTTATTTTACTGTAGCAGGGAGTTGCAGGGTTTCTGTTTATTTTACTGTAGCAGGGAGTTGCAGGGTTACTGTTTATTTTACTGTAGCAGGGAGTTGCAGGGTTACTGTTTATTTTACTGTAGCAGGGAGTTGCAGGGTTACTGTTTATTTTACTGTAGCAGGGAGTTGCAGGGTTACTGTTTATTTTACTGTAGCAGGGAGTTGCAGGGTTACTGTTTATTTTACTGTAGCAGGGAGTTGCCGGGTTTCTGTTTATTTTACTGTAGCAGGGAGTTGCAGGGTTACTGTTTATTTTACTGTAGCAGGGAGTTGCAGGGTTACTGTTTATTTTACTGTAGCAGGGAGTTGCAGGGTTTCTGTTTATTTTACTGTAGCAGGGAGTTGCCGGGTTACTGTTTATTTTACTGTAGCAGGGAGTTGCCGGGTTACTGTTTATTTTACTGTAGCAGGGAGTTGCAGGGTTACTGTTTATTTTACTGTAGCAGGGAGTTGCTGGGTTTCTGTTTATTTTACTGTAGCAGGGAGTTGCAGGGTTACTGTTTATTTTACTGTAGCAGGGAGTTGCAGGGTTACTGTTTATTTTACTGTAGCAGGGAGTTGCAGGGTTTCTGTTTATTTTACTGTAGCAGGGAGTTGCAGGGTTACTGTTTATTTTACTGTAGCAGGGAGTTGCCGGGTTACTGTTTATTTTACTGTAGCAGGGAGTTGCAGGGTTACTGTTTATTTTACTGTAGCAGGGAGTTGCAGGGTTTCTGTTTATTTTACTGTAGCAGGGAGTTGCAGGGTTACTGTTTATTTTACTATAGCAGGGAGTTGCAGGGTAACTGTTTGTTTTACTATAGCAGGGAGTTGCAGGGTTTCTGTTTATTTTACTGTAGCAGGGAGTTGCAGGGTTTTACTGTAGCAGGGTGGGGATTGTAGGGAGTGGCTCTGGTTGCCCCTGAGGAAAGATGCTGTTAAAGTTGTGAACTCCCTGGGCCGGGAGGGGCCTAACAGAACAGTCTAATCTGGAATCACCTCCCTCTCACATGGTCACTTTCTAACCCAATATGGACCAGTCGAGTTCAGGGGCCTCATTTATAAGCGTTGCGTAATTTCACACAAAATGTCTGCGTGCGCCAATCATGGAAAGTCTGCGCACATACATTTACATACTCGCCGTACACAATACATACAGTTGAAGTCGGAGGATTACATACACCTTAGCCAAATACATTTAAACTAAGTTTTTCCACAATTCTTGACATTTAATCCTAGTAAAAATTCCCTGTCTTAGGTCAGTTAGGATCACCACTTTATTTTAAGAATGTGAAATGTCAGAATAATAGTAGAGAATCATTTCTTTCAGCTTTTATTTCTTTCATCACATTCCCAGTGGGTCAGAAGTTTACATACACTCAATTAGTATTTGGTAGCATTGCCTTTAAATTGTTTAACTTGGGTCAAACGTTTCGGGTAGCCTTCCACAAGCTTCCCACAATAAGTTGGGTGAAGTTTGGTCCATTCCTCCTGACAGAGCTGGTGTGACTGAGTCAGGTTTGTAGGCCTCCTTGCTCGCACACGCTTTTTCAGTTCTGCCACAAATGTTCTATAGGATTGAGGTCAGGGCTTTGTGATGGCCACTCCAATACCTTGACTTTGTTGTCCTTAAGCCATTTTGCCACAACTTTGGAAGTATGCTTGGGGTCATTGTCCATTTGGAAGACCCATTTGCGACCAAGCTTTAACTTCCTGACTGATGTCTTGAGATGTTGCTTCAATATATCCACATCATTTTCCTTCCTCATGATGCCATCTATTTTGTGAAGTGCACCAGTCCCTCCTGCAGCAAAGCACCCCCACAGCATGATGCTGCCACCCCCGTGCTTCACGGTTGGGATGATGTTCTTCAGCTTGCAAGCACCCCCTTTTTCCTCCAAAATAACGATGGTCATTATGGCCAAACAGTTCTATTTTTTTTTCATCAGACCAGAGGACATTTCTCCAAAAAGTACGATCTTTGTCCCCATGTGCAGTTGCTAACCGTAGTCTGGCATTTTTATGGCGGTTTTGGAGCAGTGGCTTCTTCCTTGCTGAGTGGCCTTTCAGGTTATGTCGATATAGGACTTGTTTTTACTGTGGATATAGATACTTTTGTACCTGTTTCCTCCAGCATCTTCACAAGGTCCTTTGCTGTTGTTCTGGGATTTATTTGCACTTTTCGCACCAAAGTACGTTCATCTTTAGGAGACAGAACGCGTCTTCTTCCTGAGCGGTATGACGGCTGCGTGGTCCCATGGTGTTTATACTTGCGTACTATTGTTTGTACAGATGAACATGGTACATTCAGGCGTTTGGAAATTGATCCCAAGGATGAACCAGACTTGTGGAGGTCTACAATTTTTTTCCTGAGGTCTTGGCTGATTTCTTTTGATTTTCCCATGATGTCAAGCAAAGAGGCACTGAGTTTGAAGGTAGGCCTTGAAATACATCCACAGGTACACCTCCAATTGACTCAAATGATGTCAATTAGCGTATCAGAAGCTTCTAAAGCCATGACATAATTTTCTGGAATTTTCCAAGCTGTTTAAAAGGCACAGTCAACTTAGTGTTTGTAAACTTCTGACCCACTGGAATTGTGATGCAGTGAATTATAAGTGAAATAATCTGTCTGTAAACAATTGTTGGAAAAATTACTTGTGTCATGAACAAAGTATATGTCCTAACTAGTTTTAATGACTCCAACCTAAGTGTATGTAAACTTCCGACTTCAACTGTACGTATGTTTCCCATTATAAATCAGACCGGTTGTAAAATTGTGCACGTGAACAAGCATTAAAACTCCACCTGGAAAACGCCTCCATTCACCTTTTATGGTGACAATAATACCCTTTATTTGCTGTATAATTTGGAAGTATTGGCATTAGATTATTGGGTTTATGGGTCCTGCCTTGGTATAGGGCTCTGAGATGAAATAGTCAATGATGTAATGCTCCTATCACACAGCAATACTGTAGCCTACCCATACTGTCAAATACACTGCTAAAAAAATAAAGGGAACACTTAAACAACACAATGTAACTCCAAGTCAATCACACTTCTGTGAAATCAAACTGTCCACTTAGGAAGCAACACTGATTGACAATACATTTCACATGCTGTTGTGCAAATGGAATAGACAACAGGTGGAAATTATAGGCAATTAGCAAGACACCGCCAATAAAGGACTGGTTTTGCAGGTGGTGACCACAGACCACTTCTCAGTTCCTATGCTTCCTGGCTGATGTTTTGGTCACTTTTGAATGCTGGCGGTGCTTTCACTCTAGTGGTAGCATGAGACGGAGTCTACAACCCACACAAGTGGCTCAGGTAGTGCAGCTCATCCAGGATGGCACATCAATGCGAGCTGTGGCAAGAAGGTTTGCTGTGTCTGTCAGCGTAGTGTCCAGAGCATGGAGGCGCTACCAGGAGACAGGCCAGTACATCAGGAGACGTGGAGGAGGCCAACAACCCAGCAGCAGGACTGCTACCTCCGCCTTTGTGCAAGGAGGAGCAGGCGGAGCACTGCCAGAGCCCTGCAAAATGACCTCCAGCAGGCCACAAATGTGCATGGGTCTGCTCAAACGGTCAGAAACAGACTCCATGAGGGTGGTATCTCCTGAGTGGCGCAGTGGTCTAAGGCGCCGCATCGCAGTGCTAACTGTGCCACTAGAGATCCTGGTTCGAATCCAGGCTCTGTCGCAGCCGGCCGCGACCGGGAGACTCATGGGCGGCGCACAATTGGCCCAGTGTCGTCCAGGGTAGGGGAGGGAATGGCCGGCAGGGATGTAGCTCAGTTGATAGAGCATGGCGTTTGCAACGCCAGGGTTGTGGGTTCGATTCCAACGGGGGGCCAGTATAAAAATAAAAAAATGTATTCACTAACTGTAAGTCGCTCTGGATAAGAGCGTCTGCTAAATGACTAAAATGTAAATGTATGGTATGAGGGCCCGACGTCCACAGGTGGGGGTTGTGCTTATAGCCCAACACCGTGCAGGACGTTTGGCATTTGCCAGAGAACACCAAGATTGGAAAATTCGCCACTGGCGCCCTGTGCGCTTCACAGATGAAAGCAGGTTCACACTGAGCACATGTGACAGACATGACAGAGTCTGGAGACGCCGTGGAGAACGTTCTGCTGCCTGCAACATCCTCCAGCATGACCGGTTTGGCGGTGGGTCAGTCATGGTGTGGGGTGGCATTTCTTTGGGGGGCCGCACAGATCTCCATGTGCTCGCCAGAGGTAGCCTGACTGCCATTAGGTACCGAGATAAGATCCTCAGACCCCTT
The DNA here is from genome assembly GCF_964263955.1 of Coregonus lavaretus. NCBI lineage: Eukaryota > Metazoa > Chordata > Actinopteri > Salmoniformes > Salmonidae > Coregonus > Coregonus lavaretus. The sequence continues at coordinate 63,735,206 of NC_139993.1, read as the reverse complement.
GTGAGACCATATGCTGGTGCGGTTGGCCCTGGGTTCCTCCTAATGCAAGACAATGCTAGACCTCATGTGGCTGGAGTGTGTCAGCAGTTCCTGCAAGAGGAAGGCATTGATGCTATGGACTGGCCCGCCCGTTCCCCAGACCTGAATCCAATTGAGCACATCTGGGACATCATGTCTCGCTCCATCCACCAACGCCACGTTGCACCACAGACTGTCCAGGAGTTGGCGGATGCTTTAGTCCAGGTCTGGGAGGAGATCCCTCAGGAGACCATCCGCCACCTCATCAGAAGCATGCCCAGGCGTTGTAGGGAGGTCATACAGGCACGTGGAGGCCACACACACTACTGAGCCTCATTTTGACTTGTTTTAAGGACATTACATCAACGTTGGATCAGCCTGTAGTGTGGTTTTCCACTTTAATTTTGAGGGTGACTCCAAATCCAGACCTCCATGGGTTGATCAATTTGATTTCCATTGATACTTTTTGTGTGATTTTGTTGTCAGCACATTCAACTATGTAAAGAAAAAAGTATTTAATAAAATTATTTCATTCATTCAGATCTAGGATGTGTTATTTTAGTGTTCCCTTTATTTTTTTGAGCAGTGTATGTTACATAAGCTACTAGTCTATTGTCTGTGTTGGCGGAATGTTTAAATCTTTAGCAGTAATTTATGCTGTATCTGGAAAAGGACTGTGTCCGTTTCTGAACAACAAAACAATGGTGGATTGTCATGGACCTGTCAGCAGAACCTTTGAATTCAAAAAAAATGTATATCGACTTTTCCCCCAACCTAAATATGATGGACTGCACGCGATTGTGAAACATTGTAGGACAAGCTACTAAAATAAATGCAATTACAGTACTTTCAGTAGTTACAGTTCTATTTCTTGTGTGTTTTTGTTCTACTTGACTTTTATAGTGCTGATATTCATTACTGCATTGTTGGGAAATAGCAAGCAAGAAAGGCATTTCACTGTACTTGTGCACATGACAAAAAAAAAAGGTAAACTTTAACAACTTGATACATAGGCCTACTTCAATGTAAAAGATCAGCTGTTAAAATTCGACTGTATACCGGTATTATAAACCGCGCCGCTTATGATATTGCAAAACTTGAAATACATATAGCATATTTACAGTCGTGGTCAAAAGTTTTGAGAATGGCACAAGTATTGGTCTCCACAAAGTTTGCTGCTTTTTTTTATTTTTATGTATGCACTCACTAACTGTAAGTCGCTGTGGATAAGAGCGTCTGCTAAATGACTAAAATGTAAAAATGTCAAATTAAATGAGAGATGCGGGTGATAATTTGTTGTATGGCTCCATCGGGAATTTGAACCAATCACAGAGAGAAAAGGCGGGGAATATATTCTGCAATGGTTCTGAAAATAATATAGGAAAAAGATTCCTGTGTCTAATTATTTTAGATTCTAAAAATAAAAACACAGATCTTCGCTCTTCTCACTAATGGCAAATGGTTGCATTCTTAATGTTTTCAGCTTTTTTATCCTACTCTTGTAGGCCAGAGCAGCAGCAATAATACATGTTCAGTCTCCAGTCTTCAGGCTCCTGGAGGAATTAGTGTTCAGTCCTCTACTCATGGCTGAGTCGCAGTCTCTACTCTACAGGCTCATGGCTGAGTCGCAGTCTCTACTCTACAGGCTCATGGCTGAGTCGCAGTCTCTACTCTACAGGCTCATGGCTGAGTCGCAGTCTCTACTCTACAGGCTCATGGCTGAGTCGCAGTCTCTACTCTACAGGCTCATGGCTGAGTCGCAGTCTCTACTCTACAGGCTCATGGCTGAGTCGTATTCTCTACTCTACTCTACAGGCTCCTGGCTGAGTCGTATTCTCTACTCTACTCTACAGGCTCATGGCTGAGTCGCAGTCTCTACTCTACTCTACAGGCTCATGGCTGAGTCGCAGTCTCTACTCTACAGGCTCATGGCTGAGTCGTATTCTCTACTCTACAGGCTCATGGCTGAGTCGCAGTCTCTACTCTACAGGCTCATGGCTGAGTCGTATTCTCTACTCTACTCTACAGGCTCATGGCTGAGTCGTATTCTCTACTCTACTCTACAGGCTCATGGCTGAGTCGCAGTCTCTACTCTACAGGCTCATGGCTGAGTCGCAGTCTCTACTCTACTGGCTCATGGCTGAGTCGTATTCTCTACTCTACTCTACAGGCTCATGGCTGAGTCGCAGTCTCTACTCTACAGGCTCCATGTTGCCCAGAGTGTGTTTATATTGTACAGTTCCCTGAAGCTCTAAGAGACAGCAAACCTAAAGACAGCAAAGACTGAATCTGTACAGAAATTGTCTATTTTTACCTTTCCCACAGAACTATGCTTGACCCCTGCCAGTAAATCACTTTAAAGAGACCCGTAAAGAGCGGTAACAGACCATACTGAGAGCTGGTCTGTGTCTGAAAAAGGCACCCTATTCCCTATATAGTGCACTACTTTCTAGTCCACTATAAAAGGGAATAGGGTGTCATTATGGACGCAACCCTGGTCTCAGTTACCTCTGTTGACATTCTCCCTCAAAGTGAGTTTAACTTGTTCTCCCTAACTTTACATATCTTCATTGTGTTTCATTGATAATGAATCAACTAGTTCCTCCTTTTCTATAGAAACACAATGCTAATAGGCCCCCAACATCCTCTGTGCTGCTTACTTCTCTTATTCATGAATATTCTTGCCAATATTTGCCACAATACAAGAAAGAACCCTGTACCAACATTGCCATTGACATCATGTTACAACCCAGATACATTATAATCAGTTGTCCATACATTTCAGGGCTTTTCATACTTCTAAGGTCTAAGGCACTGCATCTCAGTGCTTGAGGCGTCACTACAGACCCTGGTTCGATTCCAGGCTGTATCACAAGCCAGCCGTGATTGGGAGTCCCATAAGGGCGGCGCACAATTGGCCCAGCGTCGTCCGGGTTTGGCCGGTGTAGGCCGCCATTGTAAATAAGAATTTATTCTTAACTGACTTGCCTAGATAATTAAAGGTTAAATAAAAATAAATTTTAAAAAAATAAGCCGAACCGAGCCATGCCAAACCAAGCCGAGCTGGCCTGGTTCTGAATCCACCATAGATAGTAGATGGAACCATGCTGCTTACAATATACTATCTGAGTCAGCACAGTTTGGTTAAGGTGGGAAAGATCCTATAAAGGGGTAATTGTTTGTTTGCCCCAGGCTGGTCGTCCTACTGGTGTAGTAGTGAATAGGCATTGCCCTACCGGTGGAGAAGATCTCTGCAGCCACAGCCAGGAAGGCATCAGACACCACGCTCTCAGACGCAACGGTGATGTTCAGCTGACGAGCTACATTACGGTAGATGTTGGGTCGCAGGTACTCCAACTCGTCACCTAGGGAACAACAGAACAGGTAGTGAGCCAATCAGGTTCTCCAACTCATCACCTAGGGAACAACAGAAACTGTTGTTTTTTGGAACAGAAACCGTTACTCCAAATGGAAAACGTTTTGCAACGAAAACGAGAGTTTCTATTGAACTAATTCAACCAGGTCCCTCCCCTTTTCGTTCCATTTGGTTCTTAAAAACGGTAAACGGTTTCCGTTGCAAGACGTAATAAATACACCCCATGTAGTGAGCCAATCAGGCAGTCCAACTCATCACCTAGGGAACAACAGGACAGGTAGTGAGCCAGTGAGGTGGTTTGGTTTCCCAGCCTGGTCAGAGATAAACAGGCACAGACAGGGCTCTACCTCACAGAGCACATGCCCCTTTGCCCTTCCTGTCTCCAAAGTGCCCTATTGGGTGGTGGTAGAATTCCCCCCCCCCCCCCAAAAAAACTGTTCTGTATTTTTTTTTAAAGTGTCATTGTTGTTCGGAACCCACTGCCCCAAGTCATTGTCAAGTTCGTTCCCCCCACCCCATCTGTTGGTTGCGCCTGTTGATCTGCCCTTTACAGAGATTGCGTGTGCCTGGTTGCGCCAGTTTCCCAGCCTTCCCTGTACAGAGATTGCGCGCACCCGGTATCCAAACATGCATGGTTTGAGAGATGCGGTCATGTGTGTGTGTAGCGAGCTACCTGGAATATGCAGAAATCGCTCCACTATTTCCTGGTTGCTAAAATTCTAATAGTTCGCCTAATTTCAGTTAATGTGACAAAACAAGCAAGTAGAGAATCATTGTAGCATCTAAACCGCTGTGAAATATATTTCCTACAACCAAAAATATTGTATTTTACAATATGGTGTACAAAACCTAAAGTTTTGTACACCAAAAGCCAGCCATCCACTAGCCAGCCAGCCAGCCACTAACCAGCCACTAGCCAGCCAGCCACTAGCCAGCCACTAGCCAGCCAGCCAGCCAGCCAGCCACTAGCCAGCCAGCCAGCCACTAGCCAGCCAGCCAGCCAGCCACTAGCCAGCCAGCCAGCCAGCCACTAGCCAGCCAGCCATCCACTAGCCAGCCAGCCAGCCACTAGCCAGCCAGCCAGCCATCCACTAGCCAGCCAGCCAGCCATCCAGCCAGCCAGCCATATATCATGAGTTAGAAGATTATTAATATTATGAAGTTATTTGATATGAACATTTGGATTACTGTTTAGTTTTGTTAATTGAATTAATTCCGACAATTCTTAATTTATTTCTTTTAACTTTTTGGATTATGTGTGTATTGTTTTGTATTGCTAGGTATTACTGCACTGTTGGAGATATAAACACAAGAATTTCGCTACACCTGCGACAGCATCTGCAAATCTGTGTACACAACCAATAAACTCTGATGATAAATCACAAACCAGTAAAAGAAATGGAGCCAGCTAACTAGCAGATTTACGTCAATCATCAACATCAACGATCAGCTGATAAGCCCCCACCAGCAATGTCAATCATGTGCTTAGGAGGCACTGTACCTAGTTATCTTACAATTTGGGGGATTTTTTTTTCATTTTGAGCACCTGCCCCATGAAAGGTCTGTGCTCAGTCCTGGCTGTATAACCCCATAGAATTAGGAATTAGAATACAAATGTATTGGATCTGTACGTCTAGACCACTCCTATTGTCATTGTCAACCATGGAAGTGGACAAGACAGCGCAGATCCGGGACCATGCTAGTGACTTCCCTTTTCACCAGTGCTGTAGGTATTATCTCAGCCACAAAATCTTTAAATAAGTTATCTCCCTTTACTCTCCGCGTTTCACTGGTATCATTTCTGCTATTAGCTGCAGGTCAGTTGCCTCTGATCCTGAGGTAGACCTGTGTGCACGCACCCTATTTCAGGGCTCTGGTCAAAAGTAGTGCACTAAATAGGGAATAGGGTGCCATTTTGGGACGCAGACATGACTAAACATCTGCTCCATGGTTAGAAGGTATTTATTTAGACTAGAGGTATTCCCCGTTGCTTAGTAACAGGATGTTCGTGTGATGCACTGTGTGGGCTTCAGACAGTGATTCATCAGTGTGTCTATCTTTCAGGAGTGTCCACTTCTCTTTATCAGAATAATACAGAGGAGGAGGAGGAGGAGGTATAGCAGGCTACAGAGGAAGTAGCCTAGGTAACCTCCACAACCTCATGACATCATTTGAATGTCTAGATAGGAGTCTGAGCAGAGAGCAAAATTCCAACACCAAGGCTGATGTGACTAACTAAGCTTGTCTATAGCCTATAATAGCTGTATCTATAAACTGAACCTATCATATAAATAAATACAATATTATTTGGACATTGTAGACAATCGATTACCGTGTGCCTTTGTAAAATGGTCATATAGGATATGCTGCTGAATACAGAACCAATAGGTGCACAGCCTGTCATTCACACAGACACTAGCCCACCAATGTAGAAATTACGCACTGACGCCCTCTTACCTAACCACATGAGGACAGAGGATACCTCTCCAAGCATCCCACCTGATGCCGACAGCTGATGCTCGGGTTTGGACCACCCTATCCCGGTTCGGTTCAGCCTGGAATGGATGTAGTCCCTGCATAGCGCCTTCGCCTGTGACACCAGCTCCTTGTCTGTGGGGGATCGGTCAAATACTTCCATCACTTCAGCCGCGAATACTGAGGAGCGACGCAACATCTCCATACCCCAGTCCCAGCAGCAGTTAATCACAAACAAGCCGCCTGGCGCTGGCCCTGATCCACCTCAATCCTCAACCTCGATCGCCGTGTATAGGCCTCTGTCACCAGAATGTTACTTCTCTATCCCCCTCCCTCGGACTGAGGGCGTTTCGAAGAGAATCTCCCTGTTTGGAAAAAGGGCATTATTTAATTGATTTTCAGTAGCGCAGAATTTAATTCGTTTATTCAGTCACGGTCAACAAAATATAGGTGCGCATTGGTTCCCACAATGCCATCATTTTGCAGTCAGACAAACTCAGCTTCCTTGAGTTATACGGTGATTTGAACTACTCATTAACTACACAGAAACCTCAGTACATTTTGTCAATTGTATTTGATTATGATAGCCTACCATTGTAAAGTGAGCAGGTTATTGCAGGAGTTTTATGTCAATCAAATGTCCTTCGTTACAATACCATCCAATCAAATATAACGTAAATAGAATATGTACACAGATAGGCAAACGTACCTTTCGAGGTAAACTCTCCAAAAACGATTCCTGTCCTGTAGGCTACACGCGCACGGTCTGCGCCGTCGGAATTAAAGGCTTCAGGATATCCACATCTACCACTGGGTCATTGCGCATATATTAAATAAGTTAATTCTCTGTTCGAATAAACTGCTATGAAGTCTTCCATGGCTTCAGTTCCTTACCGATACTCCAAACGCTGTCTTGACCATTGAATAATACTGTTTGGCACAGCCAGGGTTGGTAACTCAGAAGCGCGACCCCCACACTCGACAAAGTTTCCTTCTATGGACCCGTTTGGATAAAAGGCGGGGATAAGGATATTATATCTACATATGCCCCGCCCCCTGACCTCCTCCCCATAGTAGCATATTTCTAAGGAAATCTCTTTAATGGGTAGGGGTGTAGCAGACAAAGGAATGTGTTTTCTGTCTCGTAAACAAACAAGATATTGCAATATTGTGTTGTCCAATAACTCCACAAGGCTATTGTATTAATACATAATAATGACCATTATCATCATGCAACAACATCCTCTTTTCCAGTATGGTGCTGATACTTATAGCCTTTCTACTTAAATAAAAATGCTCCCTCCAAAAGCGAACAGCAAGTGTTACTGGAATCTTCTAGATTTACATGAACATACTTTTCTAAATACTTACACAACTGGGATGTATTGCCTTTTCCCAATATACATATATAGCATATTTGAACTTTAAAAAACACTCACACATACAAACTCAACACTGGTTCCTCAAATGATATCCTTCTTGATAAGTAATTACTGTGCCTTAGCTCACCATGCCAAGACATGCCCTGTAATTGCTGTAGCAGATTAGCCGAATTACCCTGGAAGAACTGTAGCCTACACTTTCAGTTCCCTTATAACTCAACATTTGTGTTCCAAATGGCATCCTATTCTCTATATACAGTGAGGCGAAAAAAGCATTTGATCCCCTGCTGATTTTGTACGTTTGCCCACTGACAAAGAAGTGATCAGTCTATAATTTTAATGGTAGGTTTATTTGAACAGTGAGAGACCGAATAACAACAAAAAAATCCAGAAAAACGCATGTCAAAAATGTTATAAATTCATTTGCATTTTAATGAGGGAAATAAGTATTTGACCCCCTCTCAATCAGAAAGATTTCTGGCTCCCAGGTATCTTTTATACAGGTAACGAGCTGAGATTAGGAGCACACTCTTAAAGGAGTGCTCCTAATCTCAGCTTGTTACCTGTATAAAAGACACCTGTCCACAGAAGCAATCAATCAATCAGATTCCAAACTCTCCACCATGGCCAAGACCAAAGAGCTCTCCAAGGATGTCAGGGACAAGATTGTAGACCTACACAAGGCTGGAATGGGCTACAAGACCATCGCCAAGCAGCTTGGTGAGAAGGTGACAACAGTTGGTGCGATTATTCGCAAATGGAAAAAACATTTAAGTCATTTAGCAGACGCTCTTATCCAGAGCGACTTACAAATTGGTGCATTCAACTTAGGATAGCCAGTGGGACAACCACATCTTGATCACAGTAAGTACACTTCTTCTAACAAGCAGCTGTGAGCAAAGTCAGTGTAATCAGGGACAACTACATCACAATCACAAAATAAATACAAAATAACTCCTTCGGCCTGGGTCTCCATGCAAGATCTCACCTCGTGGAGTTGCAATGATCATGAGAACGGTGAGGAGAACAGAACTACACGGGAGGATCTTGTCAATGATCTCAAGGCAGCTGGGACCATAGTCACCAAGAAAACAATTGGTAACACACTACGCCGTGAAGGACTGAAATCCTGCAGCGCCCGCCTAGCCAGTCTCCAGACCTTAATCCCATAGAAAATCTGTGGAGGGAGCTGAAGGTTTGAGTTGCAACACGTCAGCCTCGAAACCTTAATGACTTGGAGAAGATCTGCAAAGAGGAGTGGGACAAAATCCCTCCTGAGATGTGTGCAAACCTGGTGGCCAACTACAAGAAACACCTCTGATTGCCAACAAGGGTTTTGCCACCAAGTACTAAGTCATGTTTTGCAGAGGGGTCAAATACCTATTTCCCTCATTAAAATGCAAATCAATTTATAACATTTTTGACATGCGTTTTTCTGGATTTTGTTGTTGTTATTCTGTCTCTCACTGTTCAAATAAACCTACCATTTAAAATTATAGACTGATCATGTCTTTCTCAGTGGGCAAACGTACAAAATCAGCAGGGGATCAAATACTTTTTTCCCCTCACTGTAGTGCACTACTTGGGCTCTGGTCAAAAGTAGTGCTCTACATAGGGAATAGGGTACCATTTGGAGCAAAACCAATGCATCTCACCAATGATGAGTCTGTTTTGTTGAAGCATCCCATGTAAATGTTTCCTCTAACCGGACTCACTATGAACAGTCACTACTGCTCTGTCATTACACAAAAGGTATTGATTTGAAGACAAAGGAGAATACTATGAACACAACACAACATTGCCGGGGTTCAAGCTGCGGGCCGACTGTGCCACCATCAGGACAAATAGGACACATCGCCCTAGGATGAGCTACTTCTGTACTCCTTACCACGCTTGCCAAATATCAGAACTCAAAATCAACCAGATCATGCAATATGCTTTTGGTGTATTTTTTTAATGAAATTGACTACTTTAAACATCATCTTCTCCTGAATGGCTATACCGATCGACACCAATTTTGGTATATAGCATTTATGGATGCACATCTTTAAACACAAATGTCCAAGAGTCTAGCTAAAACAACATGGCCGCCACCATGCGGCCAAGAGATATAAACATGTGCTGTTATAGTGCCACCGTGTGGTTGATCAGAATCTGCTTTCATATGTTGAGTCTTGACAGTGTTTGGAACGTGTGCACCAAGTTTTGTAACAATACGAATATCCGTGTCTGATCTATATGAATTGATGTGTCAAACCACACCCACGTGAATGTTTATTGGTCAGTAGTAGCCTAGAAAATGTTGCATTGGGAGACATTGGTCCATAAATTACATGTACCAAGTTTTGTGCAGATTGATCATTCAGTGCCAGAGGAGTAGCGTTTTGAATGTTTTTCAAAAAATTCAAAATGGCGGAAAATCCATCATGGCGGACTGTATGGGTTCTTGAGGCAAATGTATTACTTGTGAGGAGAGGGACCTATGTACCAATTTCTAGGACTGGAGCTCACAGCGGGTGAGGGGCGTGAGCTTTCAAAATGTGCATTTTCAATCGCTTGTTATAGCGCCACCATGTGGCCCTTGACCATCATGCAAGGTTGCAACCTCCTAGGCCTTACCATATAATTGGAATTTGCATTATTATTTTTGCCTTATGGAAGAAAATAAATAATAATAATAAAAGCTGCAAGCAGCAATGCCGGGGTTTAAGCTGTGGGTTCTCAAAATGAACACGCTACCCGAGGATGAGCTACTTCTGTACTGTGCAGCATCCCCTCCCCCCACAAACAGCTGAAACATCCCTAAACTGTCCTATCTGGATGACTTGTGAACTGGGTTTGACCAGGCCATAGATAGGACACCTTAGAGCTAGATAAATACATATGTTACTATCTGGATGACTTATGAACTGGGTTTGACCAGGCCACAGATAGTAACAGAGATGTATTCATCTAGCCCTAAGCTGTCCTATCTGGATGACCTATGCACTGGGTTTGACCAGGCCACAGATAGTAACAAAGATGTATTTATCTTGGGTGATTTTAATATAAATTGGAAGGATCATAATTCAAATATAACTAAATTACTGAGATATGCAGAGAACTGTGGTTTGAAACAAATGGTTAATGTTACTACAAGATCATCAACTAAGTTAGGTCACCGTTCGGACACGTGCATTGATCTGATCTTCTGTAATATACCATTGAAATGCTTAAAAGCCAGATCAATGCCAGTGGGCTGGACAGACCATAATATTGTGATCATAACCACGAACACCAAGGTTCCAAAGAAACCCCCCAAGGATTGTGGTCAAGAGACATTTTAAAACATTTAATCATGAGCAATTTCAAAATGATTCGGCTGCTGTACCCTGGGAGCTGATTTATCTAGAGGATGATTTAAATCACGCTACGGAATTTTGTATTGATTTCCTCACTGGGGTAATGGACCATCATGCCCCTGTGAGAAAGAGTACTGTCGGGGCTTGTCCATCTCCATGGACTGATGATGATCTGGGTGAGGCATTTTCTCAAAGAAATAAGTCTTAGCAGCCAAACCTGAACTAGAAATTGATTAACAGAATTCTAGAACACTACGTGATTATGCAGTTAAATTGAATTGTAAGAGAAAAAAAAAACTATTTTACAAAAATGCTTTTATTGATTGTAAAAAATGATTCAAAAAAGGTATGGAATTCAGTTAAGGGCTTACCTGGTACATTATCTCATCATGTCCATCTAGTGTGGAGGTTTATGGAGGACAATAACAAAACCAGCTGATATTGCCAATCATTTTGCAGATTTCTTTTACAAATAAAACACATTTACTGAGCGATAATGTATAACACCCATTCTTCCAAACAAGCTATTGTCCAATGGATTGATGATCATATTATGAGCAAAAAAACCTGCTCTATCAGTCTACCATTGGTGTCAGTAGAGGAGGTGTTAAACCTATTGAAGTCATTACCCAATGGTACATCTACAGGTTATGATATGAGGTGTTAAACCTATTGAAGAGTCATCACCCAATGGTAAATCTACAGGTTATGATAGGTGTTAAACCTATTGAAGTCATTACCCAAATGGTAAATCTACAGGTTATGATATGAGGTGTTAAACCTATTGAAGTCATCACCCAAATGGTAAATCTACAGGTTATGATATGAGGTGTTAAACCTATTGAAGTCATTACCCAATGGTAAATCTACAGGTTATGATAGGTGTTAAACCTATTGAAGTCATTACCCAAATGGTAAATCTACAGGTTATGATATGAGGTGTTAAACCTATTGAAGTCATTACCCAATGGTAAATCTACAGGTTATGATAGGTGTTAAACCTATTGAAGTCATTACCCAAATGGTAAATCTACAGGTTATGATATGAGGTGTTAAACCTATTGAAGTCATCACCCAAATGGTAAATCTACAGGTTATGATAGGAGGTGTTAAACCTATTGAAGTCATTACCCAAATGGTAAATCTACAGGTTATGATAGGAGGTGTTAAACCTATTGAAGTCATTACCCAAATGGTAAATCTACAGGTTATGATCTCATGGACAATGCTTTGCTTCACTACGCTGCTCCCCAGAAATACATATTTAATTGGTCACTGGAAAAGGGGACATTTCCAAAGGTATGGAAGCATGCTAAACTGTGTCCAATCCCGAAAGACAGCAAAGAACCCATTACTCCTGCCAATAGTCAACCAATTAGCCTCCTCCCTTCTCTCAGTAAGACTACTAGCAAGCAAGCTCTACAAGTAGATCTGGGAGATATCAGGGAGTGGGGTTTGCCAGAAAAAAAAACTTTTTTGACCAAGAAATCCAAGGTTATGTTGGTCTGTTACACCAGGAAAAGGCTATTTTTTTATTTAACCTTTATTTAACTAGGCAAGTCAGTTAAGAACAAATTCTTATTTACAATGACGGCCTACCCCGGCCAAACCCGGACGAGGCTGGTCCGATTGTGCGCAGCCCTATGGGACTCCCAATCATGGCCGGCTTGTGATACAGCCTGGAATCGGGGGGGGGGGGGGGGGGGGGGGAGTACAAATTGAGGAAGTGGCAGAAACCAAACTACTAGGGGTGCAGCTAGATAACGACCATGATAAGCAGTTTCAAATAACTCATTTACGGAAGCAAAAAAAAGCACAAAAAAATGCATACATGATCAGAAGGATAGCTAAATATTTACCGGGAAAGATTCTTAAGCAAACAACACAATCATTAATTGGGAGTCAGGTGAACTATTGTTCTGTGGTCTGGGGAAACGCATCAGCAAGTGAAATTAGGAGGCTGCAGATTGCGCAGAACAAAGCAGCAATGATTATTTTGAGGTGGAGATATGATTCTTCTGTTGTAGTCATGCACAATGCTCTTGGTTGGTCATCAAATCAACAAGATAATTGAAAAATAACATGCTTATTTTATTTCACAATGTACACCATTTAAAACGGCCAAACTCCATTCACAACAGAATTCAGTTGGTAAGAGACAGTCTCTCAGTAAATACTAGGAATAGATTGTCCACAATCTACGTTTTATCCAGACAGAACCATTTAAATATAATTAATTGCAAGGTTGTGCAGATTCTATGGTAGATGAAAGAATCAATCTATCATTTCAGACTGTTAAGATAATTTATCTGGTCAATATATGTCAGTGTATTATGTCTGTTTGTAACAGTGGTGTTATATGTGAAAATGTGATCGTATTATAAATTGTATTGTAATGTTTAAGGACTCTTGGAAGATTAGTCCAAATGAGGACTTAAAGAGATCCTAATAAAATAAAAATAATATCCACAACCGCTGGACTGTTTGGCACCAAATTTGGTATATAGCATCTATCTATCTAACCTGGTCTTTAAACGCAACATTTTCCAGGACTGTAGCTCAAACAATATGGCCTCTATGAGCCAATGAGCTTGAATGAATGGGTTTTCATGACCAACAGCGCCACCATGCAGCAAAACAGAACAATACTTTACAGGTTAGCTAGACTCTAATCCCTGAGCATGTGTGCCAAATTTCATCACACCGAGTCAAACAGATCAAGAGATATAAACATGTGCACGTTACAGCGCCACCGTGTGGTCGATCTGAATGTGCTTGCATATGTTGAGTCCTCACAGTGGTTGGAACGTGTGTACCAAGTTTTGTTACAATTTGAATATCCGTGACCGATTTATATGCATTTATGTGCCAGACCACCCCCATGTGAATGCTTATTGGTCAATAGCGTCCATGTTGTTTTAGATACTAGTCTGGAAAATGTTGCGTTGGGAGAAAGTTGTCCATAGATGCCACATATCAAGTTTTGTGCAGATCAGTCATTTGGTGCCAGAGGAGTAGCGAATGATCCACCATGTTTTTCCCCAAACTCAAAATGGTGAAGGATCCACCATTATAGGTCCTTGAGGCAAATTTGTTCCTTTTGAGGAGAGGGACCTATGTACTGAATTTCATGACTAGGTCAAACAGGGTGAGGGGCGTGACCTTTCAAAATTTGCATTTTCAAATCACTTGTTATAGCGCCACCATGTGTCCAATTGGCATGGCATTGCATGAGAGGGTGTGGCCCATGGGCTTTTACCATCACGACAAGTTGCACCTTCCTAGGCATTACCATCTCACTGGAATTTGCATTTTAATGTTGCCTTACAGAAGAAGCAGAATAATAATAATAATAATAATAATAATAATAATAATAGCCAACAAATACAATAGGGTTTGACCAACTAAGCTACTGAACCCCTAATAAAGATGTTCCAGAACATGTTCCATCTACAGTTTAACGGAACGTTGACAACAGGCGAGCGAGCTTGGGCACCGTTACCCTGGAAACCTCGCTCCTTTTTACTTCCCTACCTGGCTAAAACTGAAACGTCATCTTGGGAAAGTAAAAAGGAAGCTCTCTGGAGCTTCCATATGAAGATTACAGATGGCCCTGGAATTGATCAAAGACGTACAACAGTTCTCTCCCCGGTGGTCCAACCAGGATTTAAAGTACTGGATTCTCTTTCTATTATTAGTTGACGAGTTTGGTTCGCTCAATAAAAACCAGGGCAAAAATAGAATGAGATTATCAAGACCATGCATCATGTGTTCCTCTGTAGCTCAATTGGTAGAGCGTGGCGCTTGTAACGCCAGGGTAGTGGGTTCAATCCCCGGGACCACCCATACGTTAAAAAAAATGTATGCACACATGACTAAGTCACTTTTGGGTAAAAGCGTCTGCTAAATGGCATGTTACATGTGAAGAGGAGATAAATAGTATAGCCTACTTATAAAATGGTCCATCCCTGCCACGGCAGACCTGGGGTTCAAACACAGGTCACAATGAGTCACAACATTCCGAGAACACTTGGTTCTAACGAACGTATTGGTGAAGATGCAGTATGTCTCCGCTTAAGAGTTAATGTTTGTTTGTTCCTACTGTACTTCAACAAGACATTGCACAAGCTTGAGGCCAGGACGGTTTTCCCGTGTATTTACAGTGAACGGTTTTCACCACACCCTTACATTCAGCCATTACTGTGGAACGAGGAGTTTTCTTTAGACATGCCCAGACAATACCTTCACATAGGATTCCCCAACTGATTAATAACCTTCAGGTTGTTTGAGTAGTTATTAGATTAAGTAGCTGTGTATGCTGCTATGGGTACATAGTTCTCCATTCTCTCTCTGCTCCTCTAGTTCTTCCAGGTTTTCACTCAATGGGAAGAACACCACGGCCGTCACTATCTGGACAAGTTGCAAAGTCGTAAGCCTTGCCTAGTTCTACAATTTCTCTACTTAAAATATATTTTTTTAAACCCGAACCTTAACCACACTGCTAACCTTATGCCTAACCCGAACCTTAACCACACAGCTAACCTTATGCCTAACCCGAACCTTAAATTAAATTGACTTTGCAGCTTGGCCATCTAGTGGGAACAGAACAACAACCTGCAGTCGTCATGGCGAGATGAGCATTAGATCAACAGCCCATCACTGCCACCTTCTGGCAGAGCGCCAGATGGACAGGTAACCTTGGCAGAGCGTCAGATGGACAGGTAACCTTGGCAGAGCGTCAGATGGACAGGTAACCTTGGCAGAGCGTCAGATGGACAGGTAACCTTGGCAGAGCGTCAGATGGACAGGTAACCTTGGCAGAGCGTCAGATGGACAGGTAACCTTGGCAGAGCGCCAGATGGACAGGTAACCTTGGCAGAGCGTCAGATGGACAGGTAACCTTGGCAGAGCGTCAGATGGACAGGTAACCTTGGCAGAGCGTCAGATGGACAGGTAACCTTGGCAGAGCGTCAGATGGACAGGTAACCTTGGCAGAGCGTCAGATGGACAGGTAACCTTGGCAGAGCGTCAAATGGACAGGTAACCTAGCCCGTGATGACAAACTAGTCTGGTGGGGGCCATCCTTCCAGATGTTGTATCGTTGGGTGTCAGGCTAGATGCACACAGGAAATACACTGCTCAAAAAAATAAAGGGAACACTTAAACAACACATCCTAGATCTGAATGAATGAAATAATCTTATTAAATACTTTTTTCTTTACATAGTTGAATGTGCTGACAACAAAATCATACAAAAATTATCAATGGAAATCAAATTTATCAACCCATGGAGGTCTGGATTTGGAGTCACCCTCAAAATTAAAATGGAAAACCACACTACAGGCTGATCCAACTTTGATGTAATGTCCTTAAAACAAGTCAAAATTAGGCTCAGTAGTGTGTGTGGCCTCAACGTGCCTGTATGACCTCCCTACAACGCCTGGGCATGCTCCTGATGAGGTGGCGGATGGTCTCCTGAGGGATCTCCTCCCAGACCTGGACTAAAGCATCCGCCAACTCCTGGACAGTCTGTGGTGCAACGTGGCGTTGGTGGATGGAGCGAGACATGATGTCCCAGATGTGCTCAATTGGATTCAGGTCTGGGGAACGGGCGGGCCAGTCCATAGCATCAATGCCTTCCTCTTGCAGGAACTGCTGACACACTCCAGCCACATGAGGTCTAGCATTGTCTTGCATTAGGAGGAACCCAGGGCCAACCGCGCACCAGCATATGGTCTCACAAGGGGTCTGAGGATCTCATCTCGGTACCTAATGGCAGTCAGGCTACCTCTGGCGAGCACATGGAGGGCTTTGCGGTCCCCCAAAGAAATGCCACCCCACGACTGACCCACCGCCAAACCGGTCATGCTGGAGGATGTTGCAGGCAGCAGAACGTTCTCCACGGCGTCTCCAGACTCTGTCACATGTGCTCAGTGTGAACCTGCTTTCATCTGTGAAGAGCACAGGGCGCCAGTGGCGAATTTGCCAATCTTGGTGTTCTCTGGCAAATGCCAAACGTCCTGCACGGTGTTGGGCTGTAAGCACAACCCCCACCTGTGGACGTCGGGCCCTCATACCACCCTCATGGAGTCTGTTTCTGACCATTTGAGCAGACACATGCACATTTCTGGCCTGCTGGAGGGCTCTGGCAGTGCTCCTCCTGCTCCTCCTTGCACAAAGGCGGAGGTAGCAGTCCTGCTGCTGGGTTGTTGCCCTCCTACGGCCTCCTCCACGTCTCCTGATGTACTGGCCTGTCTCCTGGTAGCGCCTCCATGCTCTGGACACTATGCTGACAGACACAGCAAACCTTCTTGCCACAGCGCGCATTGATGTGCCATCCTGGATGAGCTGCACTACCTGAGCCACTTGTGTGGGTTGTAGACTCCGTCTCATGCTACCACTAGAGTGAAAGCACCGCCAGCATTCAAAAGTGACCAAAACATCAGCCAGGAAGCATAGGAACTGAGAAGTGGTCTGTGGTCACCACCTGCAGAACCAGTCCTTTATTGGGGGTGTCTTGCTAATTGCCTATAATTTCCACCTGTTGTCTATTCCATTTGCACAACAGCATGTGAAATGTATTGTCAATCAGTGTTGCTTCCTAAGTGGACAGTTTGATTTCACAAAAGTGTGATTGACTTGGAGTTACATTGTGTTGTTTAAGTGTTCCCTTTAATTTTTTGAGCAGTGTAGTTTGAAAAGAAAACCTGGACTAAGTTGTTTTACATCTGTTCAATTTTATTTGTTATCCTTTCAATGCAATAATAACAACATGAGAAAGAAGCAGGGCACAGAGGAGCAAGAAAGGGCTCCACTAACATGCTGCTACACAATAAATAGGAAGGACATCTGACTGGAGATTTGAACGGCAGGGGGGGGGGGGGGGGGGGGGGGTTGGTTAGCACCCCTCACGCAGAGAGATGAACTGGGAGAGGAAGTCGAGAGGTGCCCCCTAAAAATCATGGTTTTGTCTCAAATGGAACCCTGTTCCCTATGGGGCCCTTGTCAAAAGTAGTGCACTATACAAGGAACAGAGTGCCACTCTAGAGACAAAGAGAATATAATGAGACCGTGGTGTGTAGACAGTAACGGGGAAAGGGGGGGGCTTTTGATGACGAACGGCCAAGATCAGGGGCCGTATGCATCTAGCTTTTCAGAGTAGAGAGCACTGATCTAGTTCTCCCCTCTTTGTGTATACGATTAACAAAAGACAAACTCCTCCTAAAATCAGCACCCCTACTCTGAGACACTTTATGAATACAGGCCCTGATCTCCTGCAGTCACCCTTTTAACACAATACTCACATGATCCAATACAGTCCTGCCTACAGCAAGACAGCGTCACCTAACAGTTATTCCGTTACAGATCATATTCTAAAACATGGTTTTGCATCCCAAATGGCACCCTATTCCCTATGTAGTGCACTACTTTTGACCCAGGGCCCCATAGGAGGATAGGGTGCCATTTGGGAAGCAAACCCCTGCTCTTCAGCCTTAAATGACGTATTAGAATGGAATCTGCAACTTTCAGACTAGATGCTAGGATAAACACCGCATATTATTTTACCAGGCCATCACCGTCCCTATTGTAAATGAACAAAAAAAAAAACGCTAAAATAACTATCATCCAGAACACATGGTAGTAACTGTGCAATCCCAGCAAGCCAAGCAAAACACAGTTCAAATGTAGCGCCCTCCTTCCCGACTTCGTTCTGTCCTTAAACTAGGAAACCAGACAACACAACAACAGTAGAACCGGGCCAACACTATTACCAATAATAAGTCAATAACACAACACTTAAACGCTAAGTATGTTGGACTTTAACAATGTTGAGGTTTATGAGAGAGCCAGAACTAGTTGGGACTATTGTCAATGTATGAAAATAAAAATATGACTACATATTGATAGTACAGGAAAACTTAAATTAACAAGGCTTTTCTCCTGGGCCACAAAGTACTTTTACATTTACTAAACAGGAATATTAACCCCTTGAAACACTTCAATGGAAAAAGTACCTTACAGAATGTATGTGTTGTTCCATTTTTATTTAACTCCACGGCCGTTAATACCTCAGTGTGACAACAGAGCAAATGAGAAACTACTGAACATCTCAAAGAACCGAAGAATGCCTCCATCAAGTCCATTACACAAGTTACCTAAAATGAGATTGACTGCTTGTGTTCCTAACTCATTTCAACATACAATACTATTCTGCCTTTTTTCAATTACTTAAAAAAGGACATCATTCACTGGGTACCTCTCCCGCTGAACCCTAGCTCTGGTCCAGGGCATTAATTCCTCCACTAATTCCTTAGTGGAAGAAATAACACCCTGGACCAGAGCTACCTCAACCCCAGCCATTTTAAATCTGGTAGAAAGAAAGTATCTGGGGGCTGTCTCCAGCTAGTTACCCTTCCCAGTCCCTAGTCAATCCATCCTGCAAGCTCCGCACCTCCATATATATAAAAAAAAAAAATCACTGCCCTCCTACACCTACAAGTTCATTTCTACACCTGTATCTTCGTGTAGATAGACACGATACAAACTCGGCACCGACCGTCCGCAGAACACTGGCTTAAGGACACAACAGGTCTTTAGACTAACGCTGTATAAGCTTCTCCAGAACATAAACCTGATAGATAAAAATCGGTATGAGACGGTTTTCCGGACACAGATTAAGTCTAGTCCCTTTCAAAAGCAGATTGTCCATCTAAAATGCTTTTTAATCCAGGCCTAGGTTTAATCTGAGTCTGGGAAACCAAGCCTGTTGTTTTACACTGGCCGCCATGAGAAGGTTATGAGTTGGTACCCGCATTAGTTCCATTACTCAGTCGGCTGAGGGTTTACACTTATCATTGACAGAATGTCCTCAAGCATACTTGTTTATCATGATAGCACTGTATATATCCTTCTCTCTTGAACCACGTATCCAATTACTGCAATAATGTTATTCTGTTCACCGCTGATTTTTTTTAACAACAGATTCTCACATTACAAATGGTTGACAATTCCAGAAGGAGAGAACTAATATGAAGAAAAAAAGTATAACTTCCAGTCGCTCACTGAGCCCTTGTCTGCCAAATAAATCCAAGACATGCGTGTCACTTTAACATGATGCCAATGAGAACCGTAGAGAGAGAGAGAGAGGGGGGGGGGGGGTGTATTATACAGTATTGTCTCAAGAGTCTATAGGGCCCAGCCCCTTGCTCTCTCGGACTGTGTCCCAAATGGCATCCTAGGTTGCCATTTGGGACGAGGGCTCTGGTCAAAAGTAGTGCACTATATAGGGAATAGGGTTCCATTTGGAACGCAGGTTAGATAGAAGCTCCTAAGCCGCAGTAGATCAGATGAAGAAGGAGCGCAGTTAGTTCCCATTCATCTCCAGGGGACCTTTAGGTATGAGGAGACTCATCCTGCCTGTAGCACTGGCCGCACTCTTAATCACCTCCATCCATCTGGGGAGAGGGAGAGAGAGAGAGAGAGAGAGAGAGAGAGACAGAGAGACAGAGAGACAGAGAGACAGAGAGACAGAGAGAGAGACAGAGAGAGAGAGACAGAGAGAGACAGAGACAGAGACAGAGACAGAGACAGAGACAGAGAGAGAGAGAGAGAGAGAGAGAGAGAGAGAGAGAGAGAGAGAGAGAGAGAGAGAGAGAGAGAGAGAGAGAGAGAGAGAGACAGACAGAGACAGACAGAGACAGAGAGAGAGAGACAGAGACAGAGACAGAGAGAGACAGAGAGAGAGAGAGAGAGAGAGAGAGAGAGAGAGAGAGAGACAGAGAGAGAGAGAGAGAGACAGAGAGAGAGAGAGAGACAGACAGAGACAGACAGAGACAGAGAGAGACAGAGACAGAGAGAGAGAAAGAGAGAAAGAGAAAAAGAGAGAAAGAGAGAGAGAGAGAGAGAGAGAGAGAGAGAGAGAGAGAGAGAGAAACACAGAGGGAGGGAGATAGACGGAGAGACAGAGGGAGGGAGAGAGAGGACATCAGAGCTATAACAGCCATAGTGTAAATACAAAGCACCACTCCATCACTTTAACCTGTTAGCCAGAAACTACAGCCAAGTTTTACAATTAAAATGTGTCCTGGAAATGTTGTGGAACCATAATGAGGCATCGTTGGAAGGAGTTAAATGATGACTGAGACAGTCACTATACCTCTCAAACGTGTACTCGCTCTCCGCCCGGAAGAAGTAGACGTGGGACTTGAACTGCAGTTTGAAGACGTATTCCTTGTGGATGCTGTCTGACTCTCCCGGAGTGCTCACAGTGTATCCTAGCAACGGGAGGCTGGCCAGAGGGAAATCATCCTGCACACACAGACAGACAGACAGTTGGCTGGGATTCCTTAACATCCAGGAACACTTAAAACATAGAACCATGGGCTCAGCAGAGGAGTCCGAGTTGAGATATTTATAAGCAACTAGGCTGCATCTGCAGTACAACAAACACTTAAAGTGGTTGTGTAAAAAGCCACCCTGCAGTATTAAAGCAAAGTGTCGTGCCAGGCCACTACCTGATGAGTCTTGTAAAACAGACAGAAGTTGGTGAAGAGCTTCTGCCAGCCGTGTTGTGTTACGTTCAGTGTGTGTGTGTTCAGTACCTGGTGAGTGTTCAGTACCGGGTGAGTGTTCAGTGTGTGTTCAATACCTGGTGGATGTGTGTTCAATACCTGGTGGATGTGTGTTCAATACCTGGTGGGTGTGTGTTCAGTACCTGGTGGGTGTGTGTTCAGTACCTGGTGGGTGTGTGTTCAGTACCTGGTGGTTGTGTGTTCAGTACCTGGTGGTTGTGTGTTCAGTACCTGGTGGTTGTGTGTTCAGTACCTGGTGGTTGTGTGTTCAGTACCTGGTGGTTGTGTGTTCAGTACCTGGTGAGTGTGTGTTCAGTACCTGGTGGGTGTGTGTTCAGTACCTGGTGAGTGTGTGTTCAGTACCTGGTGAGTGGGTGTTCAGTACCTGGTGGGTGTGTGTTCAGTACCTGGTGGATGTGTGTTCAGTACCTGGTGGATGTGTGTTCAGTACCTGGTGAGTGGGTGTTCAGTACCTGGTGAGTGGGTGTTCAGTACCTGGTAGTTGTGTGTTCAGTACCTGGTGAGTGTGTGTTCAGTACCTGGTGAGTCTTGTAAAAGAACAGACAGAAGTTGGTGAAGACCACCCAGAGCTTCTGCCAGCCGTTGCTGTTCTTGAATTTCCGTAGGAGGTAACCTGAGAGCTGGTTCTGAAGACAGGACAGGACAGGACAGGACAGGACAGGACAGGACAGGACAGGACAGGACAGGACAGTCAGCAGTGTTGAAGAGCAGTGAACTAATTGTTAAATTAATTAATTTAACAACAATTTTGCAGTAGCTTGGTGGTAGTTGAACTAAATTCTAATCTAGGTGGTGTTTTCAGAAGTTGATTACTTTAAATCGGCATGTAGTGGTCTCGCTACCCACTGGAGTACAGAGCCTTCAGAAAGTATTCATACCCCTTGACTTATTTCACATTTTGTTCTGTTACACGGTTCTGTTCCAGCCTGAATTCAAAATGGATTAAATATATTTATTTTTCCTCACCAATCTACACACAATGCCCCATAATGACAAAGTGAAAACACGTTTTTAGACATTGTTGCACATTTATTGAAAATGAAATACAGAAATCTCATTTACATAAGTATTCACTCCCCTGAGTCAATACTTTGTAGAAGCACCTTTGGCAGCGATTACAGCTGTGAGTCTCCCTGGGTAAGTCTCTAAGAGCTTTCCACACCTGGATTGTGCAACATTTGCCCATTATTATTTAAAACATTCTTCAAGCTCTGTCAAATTGGTTGTTGATCATTGCTAGACAACCATTTTCAGGTCTTGCCATAGATTTTCAAGTAGATTTAAGTCAAAACTGTAACCAGGCCACTCAGGAACATTCACTGTCTTCTTGGTAAGCAACTCCAGTGTATATTTGGCCTTGTGTTTTAGGTTATTGTCCTGCTGAAAGGCGAATTCATCTCCCAGTGTCTGTTGGAAAGCAGACTGAACCAGGTTTTCCTCTAGGATTTTGCCTGTGCTTAGCTCCATTCCATTAATTTTTTTTATCCTGAAAAACGTCCTAGTCCTTAACGATTATAAGCATACCCATAACATGATGCAGCCACCACTATGTTTGAAAATATGGAGCGTGTTGCTCAGTAAAGTGTTGTATCGGATTTTCCCCAAACATAACACTTTGTATTCAGGACAAACAGTGAATTGTTTTGCAATATTTTTTGCAGTATTACTTTAGTGCCTTATTGCAAACAGGATGCATGTTTTGAAATATTGTTTTTCTGTACTGACTTCCTTCTTTTCACTCTGTCAATTAGGTTAGTATTGTGAAGTAACTATAATGTTGATCCATTCTCAGTTCTCAGCCATTAAAATGCTTTAAATGGTTTTAATTTGGCCTCATGGTGAAATCCCTAAACAGTTACCTTCCTCTCCTGCAACTGAGTTAGGAAGGACACCTGTATCTTTGTAGCGACTGGGTGTATTGATACACCATCCAAAGTGTAATTATACTGAACAACAATATTAACCAACATGCAACAATTTCAGAGATTTTACTGAGTTACAGTTCATATAAGGAAATCAGTCAATTGAAATAAATTCATTAGGCCCTAGGCTATGGATTTCACATGACTGGGAATACAGATATGCATCTGTTGGTCACAGATACCTCACAATGGTCCTCTGGATTTCGTCACGGTATTTCTGTGCATTCCAATTGCCATTGATAAAATGCAATTGTGTTCGTTGTCCGTAGCTTATGCCTGCCCATACCATAACCCCACCGCCACCATGGGGCACTCTGTTCACAACGTTGACATCAGCAAACTGCTCGCCCACACGACGCCATACATGTGGTCTGCGGTTGTGAGGCCGGTTGGACGTACTGCCAAGTTCTCTAAAACGACATTGGAGGCGGCTTATGGTAGAGAAATGAACATTCAATTATCTGGCAACAGTTCTGGAGGACATTCCTGCAGTGAGTATGCCAATTGCACACTCCAACCAAAAACTTGGAGACATCTGTGGCATTGTGTAGTGTGACAAAACTGCACATTTTAGAATGGCCTTTTATTGTCCCCAGCACAAGGTGCACCTGTTTAAATGAACATGCTGTTTAATCAGCGTCTTGATATGCCACACCTGTCAGGTGGATGGATTATCCTGGCAAAGGAGAAATGCTCACTAACAGGGATGTAAACACATTTGTTCACATTTGAGAGAAATCAGCTTTTTGTGCGTATGGAACACTTCTGGAATCTTTTATTTCAGCTCATGAAACATGGGACCAACACTTTACATGTTGCGTTTATATTTTTGTTAAGTACAATAACTTCACCATGCTCAAAGGGATATTCAATATCTGCTTATTTTTATTTTTACCCATCTACCAATAGGTGCCCTTCTTTGCGAGGCATTGGAAAACCTCCCTGGTCTTTGTGACTGAATCTGTGTTTGAAATGCACTGCTCGACTGATGGACCTTACAGATAATTGTATGTGTGGGCTACAGAGATGAGGTAGTCATTCAAAAATCATGTTAAACACTATTATTGCACACAGAATGAGTCCCTGGAACTTTTGTGACTGAAGCACATTTGTATTCCTGAACTTATTTAGTCTTGCCATAACAAAGGGGTTGAATACTTATCGACTCAAGACATTTCAGCTTCTCATTTTTAATTAATTTGCAAAAAATAATATAATTCCACTTTGACATTATGGGGTATTGTGTGTAGGCCAGTGACAAACAATCTCAATTTCATCCATTTTAAATTCAGGCTGTAACAACAAAATGTGTAAAAAGTCAAGGGGTGTGAATAATTTCTGACATTTCAGATTTTCATTTAATTTTTACCAAAGTAGTTTGGATATAGTGAACTACTTTTTAGTAACTTTAGTTAAGTAAACTATATTTTTCTTAGGGGTGTCTTTAGGTGTAGCTTAACTTCTTCCAGTGAGAAGTAACTGAAGCTTGGTAAAGTATATTTTCAGAGTAGCTCCCCCAACATTGCAGATCAGTAAACTGTATGTATCATTTGGCATCTCCCTGTGAAATTCTACTGTGGTTCTATCATCAGTTTGGTAATTAGTTATATCATGGTTCTCGTATAATGGCTGATTCTACAATGCTTCTAGTCTGGTACCTGGTTCTAGTATGGTACCTGGTTCTAGTCTGGTACCTGGTTCTAGTCTGGTACCTGGTTCTAGTCTGGTACATGCTTCTAGTCTGGTACATGCTTCTAGTCTGGTACATGCTTCTAGTCTGGTACATGCTTCTAGTCTGGTACCTGGTTCTAGTCTGGTTCTAGTCTGGTACATGGTTCTCCCATGGTTCTAGTCTGGTACCTGGTTATAGTATCGTTCTAGTCTGGTACCTGTTTCTACCATGGTTCTAGTCTGGTACCTGGTTCTAGTCTGGTACCTGGTTCTAGTCTGGTACCTGGTTCTAGTCTGGTACCTGGTTCTAGTCTGGTTCTAGTCTGGTACATGGTTCTAGTCTGGTACATGCTTCTAGTCTGGTACATGGTTCTAGTCTGGTACCTGGTTCTAGTCTGGTACCTGGTTCTAGTCTGGTACCTGGTTCTAGTCTGGTTCTAGTCTGGTACATGGTTCTAGTCTGGTACCTGGTTCTAGTCTGGTACATGGTTCTAGTCTGGTTCTAGTCTGGTACCTGGTTCTAGTCTGGTACATGGTTCTAGTCTGGTACATGGTTCTAGTCTGGTACATGGTTCTAGTCTGGTACCTGGTTCTAGTCTGGTACCTGGTTCTAGTCTGGTTCTAGTCTGGTACCTGGTTCTAGTCTGGTACATGGTTCTAGTCTGGTACATGGTTCTAGTCTGGTACATGGTTCTAGTCTGGTACATGGTTCTAGTCTGGTACATGGTTCTAGTCTGGTTCTAGTCTGGTACCTGGTTCTAGTCTGGTACATGCTTCTAGTCTGGTACCTGGTTCTAGTCTGGTACCTGGTTCTAGTCTGGTACCTGGTTCTAGTCTGGTACCTGGTTCTAGTCTGGTTCTAGTCTGGTACATGGTTCTAGTCTGGTACATGCTTCTAGTCTGGTACCTGGTTCTAGTCTGGTACCTGGTTCTAGTCTGGTACCTGGTTCTAGTCTGGTACCTGGTTCTAGTCTGGTTCTAGTCTGGTACATGGTTCTAGTCTGGTACCTGGTTCTAGTCTGGTACCTGGTTCTAGTCTGGTTCTAATCTGGTACCTGGTTCTAGTCTGGTACATGGTTCTAGTCTGGTACATGGTTCTAGTCTGGTACCTGGTTCTAGTCTGGTACCTGGTTCTAGTCTGGTTCTAGTCTGGTACCTGGTTCTAGTCTGGTACCTGGTTCTAGTCTGGTACATGGTTCTAGTCTGGTACATGGTTCTAGTCTGGTACATGGTTCTAGTCTGGTACATGGTTCTAGTCTGGTTCTAGTCTGGTACCTGGTTCTAGTCTGGTACCTGGTTCTAGTCTGGTACCTGGTTCTAGTCTGGTACCTGGTTCTAGTCTGGTTCTAGTCTGGTACCTGGTTCTAGTCTGGTTCTAGTCTGGTACCTGGTTCTAGTCTGGTACATGGTTCTAGTCTGGTACCTGGTTCTAGTCTGGTACCTGGTTCTAGTCTGGTACCTGGTTCTAGTCTGGTTCTAGTCTGGTACATGCTTCTAGTCTGGTACATGGTTCTAGTCTGGTACATGGTTCTAGTCTGGTACATGGTTCTAGTCTGGTACATGGTTCTAGTCTGGTACCTGGTTCTAGTCTGGTACCTGGTTCTAGTCTGGTTCTAGTCTGGTACATGGTTCTAGTCTGGTTCTAGTCTGGTACCTGGTTCTAGTCTGGTACCTGGTTCTAGTCTGGTACCTGGTTCTAGTCTGGTTCTAGTCTGGTACCTGGTTCTAGTCTGGTACCTGGTTCTAGTCTGGTTCTAGTCTGGTACATGGTTCTAGTCTGGTACCTGGTTCTAGTCTGGTACCTGGTTCTAGTCTGGTTCTAGTCTGGTACATGGTTCTAGTCTGGTACATGGTTCTAGTCTGGTTCTAGTCTGGTACATGGTTCTAGTCTGGTACATGCTTCTAGTCTGGTACCTGGTTCTAGTCTGGTTCTAGTCTGGTACCTGGTTCTAGTCTGGTACATGGTTCTAGTCTGGTTCTGGTATGGTTCTAGTCTGGTACCTGGTTCTACCATGGTTCTAGTCTGGTACCTGGTTCTAGTCTGGTACCTGGTTCTACCCTGGTTCTGGTATGGTTCTAGTCTGGTATCTGGTTCAACCATTGTTCTAGTCTGGTACCTGGTTCTAGCTTGGTTCTAGTCTGGTACCTGTTTCTACCATGGTTCTAGACTGGTACCTGATTCTACCATGGTTATAGTCTGGTACCTGGTTCTACCATGGTTCTAGTCTGGTACCTGGTTCTAGTCTGGTTCTAGTCTGGTACCTGGTTCTACCATGGTTCTAGTCTGGTACCTGGTTCTACCATGGTTCTAGTCTGGTACCTGGTTCTAGTCTGGTTCTAGTCTGGTACATGGTTCTCCCATGGTTCTAGTCTGGTACCTGGTTATAGTATCGTTCTAGTCTGGTACCTGTTTCTACCATGGTTCTAGTCTGGTACCTGGTTCTAGTCTGGTACCTGGTTCTAGTCTGGTACCTGGTTCTAGTCTGGTACCTGGTTCTAGTCTGGTACCTGGTTCTAGTCTGGTTCTAGTCTGGTACATGGTTCTAGTCTGGTACATGCTTCTAGTCTGGTACATGGTTCTAGTCTGGTACCTGGTTCTAGTCTGGTACCTGGTTCTAGTCTGGTACCTGGTTCTAGTCTGGTTCTAGTCTGGTACATGGTTCTAGTCTGGTACCTGGTTCTAGTCTGGTACCTGGTTCTAGTCTGGTTCTAGTCTGGTACCTGGTTCTAGTCTGGTACATGGTTCTAGTCTGGTACATGGTTCTAGTCTGGTACATGGTTCTAGTCTGGTACCTGGTTCTAGTCTGGTACCTGGTTCTAGTCTGGTTCTAGTCTGGTACCTGGTTCTAGTCTGGTACATGGTTCTAGTCTGGTACATGGTTCTAGTCTGGTACATGGTTCTAGTCTGGTACATGGTTCTAGTCTGGTTCTAGTCTGGTACCTGGTTCTAGTCTGGTACATGCTTCTAGTCTGGTACCTGGTTCTAGTCTGGTACCTGGTTCTAGTCTGGTACCTGGTTCTAGTCTGGTACCTGGTTCTAGTCTGGTTCTAGTCTGGTACATGGTTCTAGTCTGGTACATGCTTCTAGTCTGGTACCTGGTTCTAGTCTGGTACCTGGTTCTAGTCTGGTACCTGGTTCTAGTCTGGTACCTGGTTCTAGTCTGGTACCTGGTTCTAGTCTGGTTCTAGTCTGGTACATGGTTCTAGTCTGGTACCTGGTTCTAGTCTGGTACCTGGTTCTAGTCTGGTTCTAATCTGGTACCTGGTTCTAGTCTGGTACATGGTTCTAGTCTGGTACATGGTTCTAGTCTGGTACATGGTTCTAGTCTGGTACCTGGTTCTAGTCTGGTACCTGGTTCTAGTCTGGTTCTAGTCTGGTACCTGGTTCTAGTCTGGTACCTGGTTCTAGTCTGGTACATGGTTCTAGTCTGGTACATGGTTCTAGTCTGGTACATGGTTCTAGTCTGGTTCTAGTCTGGTACCTGGTTCTAGTCTGGTACCTGGTTCTAGTCTGGTACCTGGTTCTAGTCTGGTACCTGGTTCTAGTCTGGTTCTAGTCTGGTACCTGGTTCTAGTCTGGTTCTAGTCTGGTACCTGGTTCTAGTCTGGTACATGGTTCTAGTCTGGTACCTGGTTCTAGTCTGGTACCTGGTTCTAGTCTGGTACCTGGTTCTAGTCTGGTTCTAGTCTGGTACCTGGTTCTAGTCTGGTACATGCTTCTAGTCTGGTACATGGTTCTAGTCTGGTACATGGTTCTAGTCTGGTACATGGTTCTAGTCTGGTACATGGTTCTAGTCTGGTACATGGTTCTAGTCTGGTACCTGGTTCTAGTCTGGTACCTGGTTCTAGTCTGGTACCTGGTTCTAGTCTGGTTCTAGTCTGGTACATGGTTCTAGTCTGGTTCTAGTCTGGTACCTGGTTCTAGTCTGGTACCTGGTTCTAGTCTGGTTCTAGTCTGGTACCTGGTTCTAGTCTGGTACCTGGTTCTAGTCTGGTTCTAGTCTGGTACATGGTTCTAGTCTGGTACCTGGTTCTAGTCTGGTACCTGGTTCTAGTCTGGTTCTAGTCTGGTACATGGTTCTAGTCTGGTACATGGTTCTAGTCTGGTTCTAGTCTGGTACATGGTTCTAGTCTGGTACATGCTTCTAGTCTGGTACCTGGTTCTAGTCTGGTTCTAGTCTGGTACCTGGTTCTAGTCTGGTACATGGTTCTAGTCTGGTTCTGGTATGGTTCTAGTCTGGTATCTGGTTCTAGTCTGGTACCTGGTTCTACCATGGTTCTAGTCTGGTACCTGGTTCTAGTCTGGTACCTGGTTCTACCCTGGTTCTGGTATGGTTCTAGTCTGGTATCTGGTTCAACCATTGTTCTAGTCTGGTACCTGGTTCTAGCTTGGTTCTAGTCTGGTACCTGTTTCTACCATGGTTCTAGACTGGTACCTGATTCTACCATGGTTATAGTCTGGTACCTGGTTCTACCATGGTTCTAGTCTGGTACCTGGTTCTAGTCTGGTTCTAGTCTGGTACCTGGTTCTACCATGGTTCTAGTCTGGTACCTGGTTCTAGTCTGGTTCTAGTCTGGTACCTGGTTCTACCATGGTTCTAGTCTGGTACCTGGTTCTACCATGGTTCTAGTCTGGTACCTGGTTCTACCATGGTTCTAGTCTGGTACCTGGTTCTACCATGGTTCTAGTCTGGTACCTGGTTCAACCATGGTTCTAGTCTGGTACCTGGTTCAACCATGGTTCTGGTCTGGTAAATGGTTCTACCATTGATATAGTCTGGTACCTGTTTCTAGTATGGTTCTAGTCTGGTACCTGGTTCTACCATGGTTCTAGTCTGGTACCAGGTTCTACAGTCTGGAACCTGGTTCTGCTAGTGTGGTACCTGGTTCATCCGCAGATAATCAGTGAGCGAGAGATTCTGGTTGCGGTACCAGCAGACGTGTGTGATGGTGTTGGGTCTCTGGCCCTGACCCAGCAGGTAACGAGGAGGGAGCTCTGGAGACACGGCTGGGGAACAGAACACTGGGGGGGGTGGGGGGGGGACAGAGAGAGAGAAGGACAGAGAAGGACAGAGGGAGAGAGACAGAGAAGGACAGAGAGAGAGAGAGAGAGAGAGAGAGAGAGAGAGAGAGAGAGAGAGAGAGAGAGAACAGAGAGAGAACAGAGAGAGAACAGAGAGAGAACAGAGAGAGAGAACAGAGAGGACAGAGAGAGAGAGGACAGAGAGAGAGAGGACACAGAGAGAGAGAGAGAGAGAGAGAGAGAGAGAGACACAGAGAGAGAGAGAACAGAGAGAGAGAGAGAGAAAGACAGAGAGAGAGAGATAGAAGGACAGAGAGAGAGAGAGAGAAGGACAGAGAGAGAGAGAGAAGGACAGAGAGAGAGAACAGAGAGAGAGAGAGAGGACAGAGAGAGAGAGAGAGAGAGGACAGAGAGAGAGAGAGAGGACAGAGAGAGAGAGAGAGAGGACAGAGAGAGAGAGAGAGAGGACAGAGAGAGAGAGAGAAAGGACAGAGAGAGAGAAAGGACAGAGAGAGAGAGAGGACAGAGAGAGAGAGAGAGAGGACAGAGAGAGGGGCAGAAAGCAAAAAGGACAGAAAAAGAAAGAGGTGTGGATAAAGGAGGAAAGTAAAATAGGATGAGTTGGCAGCTTACATTCAGTGACAGAAACAGAATGGGGAGAAAGAGAAGTTAGATTAGAAAGTCCTTCAGCCAGGGCTGTGGAGGGGAGGAGTTAGTTAACAACAGAAGAAGACTGCCATAGATAAAAAAACGCTTCTGATTGGAGTGTTTCCACCAAGACAAGACAGCAGTGCAAGGAAGTGAAGAAACAGTGAGACACTGAAATGAAAAAGATGGTCGGAGGACAGAAGATTAACCATGGGAGAGAGAGTGGAACAGGGAGGTGAGGAGAATGACGATGGGGTGAGGAGAGGGTGAGGAGATGAGGACGGGGCCGTGTATCCACCGCTCTGTGTGCCCAATGAACGCTTCCCCAATACTGCAGCTCTGTCTGACAGCTGACCAACAACGCTGAAGGATGCGTTTTTAAAAACAGTGCCGACATTTTTTTTTTTTTTTAAACAGAGAAGGGCGACATTGTACGAGTTCCAACCCATCTTTGCTATATAGGGACTTTTATCGTGTTTATGTTAACTATTTCTATACAGAAAGTTCATTCTATTACCACATATGACCGCCAAGCACTTCTGGACATCAGATCGTCAGTTACTAACCTCGATTTCAACTTGAAATACGACTTGAACTGTGTTTTTTCATAAATAACAACTGGTGTGCTGCTTCAAGTGTGACGGAAATCTTGAGCTAGAATACCTCATGGTAAACTGCAGACCCTTTTATCTACCAAGAGAGTTCTCATCTGTAATTATCACGGCAGTCTACATCCCGCCCCAAACCAACACCACTCAACGAACTGTATGGGGCCATAAACAAACAAGAACCCGCTCACCCAGAGGCAGCATTTCTTGTGGGTGGAGACTAACTCTTGAGAGACTTAAAACTGTCCTAGCTCACTTCTACCAACACGTCTCCTGCGCCAATAGGGGCGCAAAAACTCTAGACCACTTTTATTCTACCCACAGAAATGCATGCAAGGCTCTCCCTCGTCCTCCCTTCGGCAAATCTGACCATGACTCCATTGTCTTAGGTCTCTCTTTATGTAGTGTTGTGGTGTCTCTTGTCGTGGTGTGTTTTGTCTGAAAACATTACTTTTTTTATCCCAGCCCCCGTCCCTGCAGGAGGCCTTTTGCCTCTTGGTAGGCCGTCATTGTAAATAAGAATTTGTCCTTAACTGACTTGCCTAGTTAAATAAAGGTTAAATAAATAAAAAAATCGAATAAAACTCCTGCTTCCTGTTTACAAACAAAAGCTCAAAAAGGAAGTACCAGTGATGTGCTCAATACGGAAGTGGTCGGATGAAGCAGAAGCGAGGCTATAGGACTGTTTTGCTGGTACAGACTGGGATGTGTTCCGGGATTGATCCGATAACATTGAGTTTACCCCATCAGTCACAGGCTTCATCAATAAGTGCATAGACGGTGTCGTCCCCACAGTGACTACAAGAACGTATCCAAACCAAAAACCATGGATTACAGGCAAACATCCACGCTGGTCTAAAGGCTAGAGCAACCGCTTACAAGGAACGGGACACGTACGCTTTAAAAGAAAGCCCGCTATGACATCGAACATGCCAAAGGACAATATAGGAGGAAAGTGTCATCCCATTACGCCGGCACCAACGCTCTATATACTGGTACTTCCTGTGTATAGCTCCACATTGATCTGGTACTGGTACTTCCTGTATATAGCTCCACATTGATCTGGTACTGGTACTCCCTGTATATAGCTCCACATTGATCTGGTACTGGTACTCCCTGTATATAGCTCCACATTGATCTGGTACTGGTACTCCCTGTATATAGCTCCACATTGATCTGGTACTGGTACTTCCTGTATATAGCTCCACATTGATCTGGTACTGGTACTCCCTGTATATAGCTCGACATTGATCTGGTACTGGTACTCCCTGTATATAGCTCCACATTGATCTGGTACTGGTACTTCCTGTATATAGCTCCACATTGATCTGGTACTGGTACTTCCTGTATATAGCTCCACATTGATCTGGTACTGATACTTCCTGTATATAGCTCCACGTTGATCTGGTACTCCCTGTATATAGCTCCACATTGATCTGGTACTGGTACTTCCTGTATATAGCTCCACATTGATCTGGTACTGGTACTTCCTGTATATAGCTCCACATTGATCTGGTACTGGTACTTCCTGTATATAGCTCCACATTGATCTGGTACTGGTACTCCCTGTGTATAGCTCCACATTGATCTGGTACTGGTACTCCCTGTATATAGCTCCACATTGATCTGGTACTGGTACTCCCTGTATATAGCTCCACATTGATCTGGTACTGGTACTTCCTGTATATAGCTCCACATTGATCTGGTACTGGTACTTCCTGTGTATAGCTCCATTCTTGTGTATTTTATTTTATTCCTTGTGTTACTATTATAATTGTTAATTTTTTTACTCTGCAAGCGTTTCACGATTAAGTCTACACCAGTTGTATTCGGAACATGTGACAAATACAATTTGATTTGATTTATACAGTTGAAGTCGGAAGTTTACGTACACTTAGGTTGGAGTCATTAAAACTCGTTTTTCAACCACTCCACACATTTCTTGTTAACAAACTATAGTTTTGGCAAGTTGGTTAGGACATCTACTTTGTGCATGACACAAGTAATCTTTCCAACAATTGTTTACAGACAGATTATTTCACTTATAATTCACTGTATCACAATTCCAGTGGGTCAGAAGTTTACATACACTAAGTTGACTGTGCCTTTAAACAGCTTGGAAAATTCCAGAAAATGATGTCATGGCTTTAGAAGCTTCTGATAGGCTAATTGACATCATTTGAGTCAATTGGAGGTGTACCTGTGGATGTATTTCAAGGCCTACCTTCAAACTCAGTGCCTCTTTGCTTGACATCATGGGAAAATCAAATGAAATCAGCCAAGACCTCAGAAAAAGAACTGTAGACCTCCACAAGTCTGGTTCATCCTTGGGAGCAATTTCCAAACGCCTGAAGGTACCACATTCATCTGTACAAACAATAGTACGCAAGTATAAACACCATGGGACCACGCAGCCGTCATACCGCTCAGGAAGGAGACGCGTTCTGTCTCCTAGAGATGAACGTACTTTGGTGAAAGGCCGCTCAGCAAGGAAGAAGCCACTGCTCCAAAACCACCATAAAAAAGCCAGACTACGGTTTGCAACTGCACATGGGGACAAAGATCGTACTTTCTGGAGAAATGTCCTCTGGTCTGATGAAACAAAAATAGAACTGTTTGGCCATAATGACCATCATTATGTTTGGAGGAAAAAGGGGGTCGCTTGCAAGCCGAAGAACACCATCCCAACCGTGAAGCACAGGGGTGGCAGCATCATGCTGTGGGGGTACTTTGCTGCAGGAGGGACTGATGCACTTCACAAAATAGATGGCATCATGAGGAAGGAAAATTAGGTGGATATATTGAAGCAACATCAAGAAATCAGTCAGGAAGTTAAAGCTTGGTCGCAAATGGGTCTTCCAAATGGACAATGACCCCAAGCATACTTCCAAAGTTGTGGCAAAATAGCTTAAGGACAACAAAGTCAAGGTATTGGAGTGGCCATCACAAAGCCCTGACCTCAATCCTATTTGTGGCAGAACTGAAAAAGTGTGTGCGAGCAAGGAGGCCTACAAACCTGACTCAGTTACACCAGCTCTGTCAGGAGAAAAGGGCCAAAATTCACCCAACTTATTGTGGGAAGCTTGTGGAAGGTTACCCGAAACGTTTGACCCAAGTTAAACAATTTAAAGGCAATGCTACCAAATACTAATTGAGTGTATGTAAACTTCTGACCCACTGGGAATGTGATGAAATAAATAAAAGCTGAAATAAATCATTCTCTCTACTATTATTCTGACATTTCACATTCTTAAAATAAAGTGGTGATCCTAACTGACCTAAGACAGGTAATGTTTACTAGGATTAAAGGTCAGGAATTGTGAAAAACTGAGTTTAAATGTATTTGGCGAAGGTGTACGTAAACTTCTGACTTCAACGGTCTGTGCTGCTAGACAATAACCTAAAGGTCGCTAAGTCGAATCGCAGACAAGGTGAAAAATATGCCCATGTGCCCTTTAGCAAGGCATTTAACCATAATTGCCCCAGGGTCGCCGTTGATAATGGCTGACCCTGGCCGTGACCCCACTCTCCGAGGGTGGGATATGCAAAATAATAATATCAAATTCACACTTGTACATGTGTGAAATAGGACACATATAAGTGTGTGTGTGTGTGTGTGTGTGTGGGGGGCGAAGCGACAGAGACAACATATGACCATGGCTGCACGGGACAGGCCTCTCTGTGTTGTCTGTGGCTGACAGTGCGCATCCTGCATCGGACTATACAGTCATCAGCGAACCCACAAGCAGTGATGGAAGTCATCGGACGCGATGGACTAACTTAAGCAAACGTGTGTGCATCTGTCTCTCTGTCTGTGTGTGTGTCTCTGTGTGTGTGTGTGTGTGTGTGTGTGTCTCTCTGTCTGTGTGTGTGTCTCTCTGTCTGTGTGTGTGTCTCTCTGTCTGTGTGTGTGTCTCTCTGTGTGTGTGTGTGTGTGTGTGTCTGTCTCTCTGTCTCTGTCTGTGTGTGTGTCTCTGTGTGTGTGTGTGTGTGTGTGTGTCTCTCTGTCTGTGTGTGTGTCTCTCTGTGTGTGTGTGTGTCTCTGTGTGTGTCTCTGTGTGTGTGTGTGTGTGTGTCTGTCTGTCTGTGTGTGTGTCTCTCTGTGTGTGTGTGTCTGTCTGTCTGTCTGTGTCTCTCTGTGTGTGTGTGTGTGTGTCTGTCTCTCTGTCTGTGTGTGTGTCTCTGTGGGTGTGTGTGTGTGTGTCTCTGTGTGTGTGTGTGTGTGTGTGTGTGTGTGTGTGTGTGTGTGTGTGTGTGTGTGTGTGTGTCTCTCTGTGTGTGTGTGTCTGTCTGTCTGTCTGTGTCTCTCTGTGTGTGTGTGTGTGTGTCTGTCTCTCTGTCTGTGTGTGTGTCTCTGTGTGTGTGTGTGTGTGTCTCTGTGTGTGTGTGTGTGTGTGTGTGTGTGTCTGTCTCTACCTCCACAGCCAAGCTGTGGTCTGACATGGACACGCTGGTGTTGCGATGCCAGCAGACATGCATGGTGCTGTTGGCACGGTGATGGGTCTGCTTATCCAGAGAGTTACGGGACGACGACATGTCATCCTCTGACTCCTGCTCCAGAGAAACCTCATCCGACGACCCTGAGGAAGGAGGGATGGGGGGAGGGGTGCAGGGGTGGAGGGGTGGAGGGGCAGGGGTGGAGGGGTAGGGGTGGAGGGGCAGGGTGGAGGGGTAGAGGGGCAGGGGCGGAGGGGCAGGGGTGGAGGGGCAGGGGTAGAGGGGCAGGGTGGAGGGGTAGAGGGGCAGGGGTGGAGGGGCAGGGGTGGAGGGGCAGGGGTGGAGGGGCAGGGGTGGAGGGGCAGGGGTGGAGGGGCAGGGGTGGAGGGGCAGGGGTGGAGGGGTAGACGGGCAGGGGTGGAGGGGCAGGGTGGAGGGGCAGGGTGGAGGGCCAGGGTGGAGGGCCAGGGTGGAGGGCCAGGGTGGAGGGGCAGGGTGGAGGGGCAGGGTGGAGGGGCAGGGTGGAGGGGCAGGGTGGAGGGGCAGGGTGGAGGGGCAGGGTGGAGGGGCAGGGTGGAGGGGCAGGGTAGAGGGGCAGGGTGGAGGGGCAGGGTGGAGGGGTAGAGGGGCAGGGTGGAGGAGTAGAGGGGCAGGGGTGGAGGGGCGGAGGGGCAGGGGCGGAGGGGCAGGGGTGGAGGGGCAGAGGGGCGGAGGGGCAGGGGCGGAGGGGCAGGGTGGAGGGGCAGGGTGGAGGGGCAGGGTGGAGGGGCAGGGTGGAGGGGCAGGGTGGAGGGGCAGGGTGGAGAGTTGAGGGGCAGGGTGGAGAGTGGAGGGGCAGGGTGGAGAGTGGAGGGGCAGGGGGGAGGGGCAGGGGGGAGGGGCAGGGGGGAGGACGGGCGGCGTTAGCTACATCTAAAAGGGAGGGGTACAGTACATTTGTACAAAGTCCACCCAATAGGAGTCTGGCTCCAACAGTCCATGGGTACACCAGAATATCCACTGACACACATAAGCATACTCCACACATACAGTGGGGAGAACAAATATTTGATACACTGCCGATTTTGCAGGTTTTCCTACTTACAAAGCATGTAGAGGTCTGTAATTTTCCAGAAAATCACATTGTATGATTTTTAAGTAATTAATTTGGATTTTATTGCATGACATAAGTATTTGATCACCTACAAACCAGTAAGAATTCCGGCTCTCACAGACCTGTTAGTTTTTCCTTTAAGAAGCCCTCCTGTTCTCCACTCATTATCTGTATTAACTGCACCTGTTTGAACTAGTTACCTGTAAAAAAGACACTTGTCCACACACTCAATCAAACAGACTCCAACCTCTCCACAATGGCCAAGACCAGAGAGCTGTGTAAGGACATCAAGGATAAAATTGTAGACCTGCACAAGGCTGGGATGGGCTACAGGACAATAGGCAAGCAGCTTGGTGAGAAGGCAACAACTGTTGGCGCAATTATTAGAAAATGGAAGAAGTTCAAGATGACGGTCAATCACCCTCGGTCTGGGGCTCCATGCAAGATCTCACCTCGTGGGGCATCAATGATCATGAGGAAGGTGAGGGATCAGCCCAGAACTACACGGCAGGACCTGGTCAATGACCTGAAGAGAGCTGGGACCACAGTCTCAAAGAAAACCATTAGTAACACACTACGCCGTCATGGATTAAAATCCTGCAGCGCACACAAGGTCCCCCTGCTCAAGCCAGCGCATGTCCAGGCCCGTCTGAAGTTTGCCAATGACCATCTGGATGATCCAGAGGAGGAATGGGAGAAGGTCATGTGGTCCGATGAGACAAAAATATAGCTTTTTGGTCTGAACTCCACTCGCTGTGTTTGGAGGAAGAAGAAGGATGAGTACAACCCCAAGAACACCATCCCAACCGTGAAGCATGGAGGTGGAAACATCATTCTTTGAGGATGCTTTTCTGCAAAGGGGACAGGACGACTGCACCGTATTGAGGGGAGGATGGATGGGGCCATGTATCACGAGAT
The DNA here is from genome assembly GCF_964263955.1 of Coregonus lavaretus. Taxonomy (NCBI): domain Eukaryota; kingdom Metazoa; phylum Chordata; class Actinopteri; order Salmoniformes; family Salmonidae; genus Coregonus; species Coregonus lavaretus. Next base: position 63,697,702 of record NC_139993.1, on the reverse strand, counting down.
CTTGGCCAACAACCTCCTTCCCTCAGTAAGAGCATTGAAGATGGGTCGTGGCTGGGTCTTCCAGCATGACAATGACCCGAAACACACAGCCAGGGCAACTAAGGAGTGGCTCCGTAAGAAGCATTTCAAGGTCCTGGAGTGGCCTAGCCAGTCTCCAGACCTGAACCCAATAGAAAATCTTTGGAGGGAGCTGAAAGTCCGTATTGCCCAGCGACAGCCCCGAAACCTGAAGGATCTGTATGGAGGAGTGGGCCAAAATCCCTGCTGCAGTGTGTGCAAACCTGGTCAAGACCTACAGGAAATGTATGATCTCTGTAATTGCAAACAAAGGTTTCTGTACCAAATATTAAGTTCTGCTTTTCTGATGTATCAAATACTTATGTCACGCAATAAAATGCAAATTAATTACTTAGAAATCATACAATGTGATTTTCTGGATGTGATTTACATGCTTTGTAAGTAGGAAAACCTGCAAAATCGGCAGTGTATCAAATACTTGTTCTCCCCACTATATGGTGGATTCAAACCCAGCTCACGAGGCTAGTAGGTTACACAACATCCAGCTCACGAGGCTAGTAGGTTAAACAACATCCAGCTCACGAGGCTAGTAGGTTAAACAACATCCAGCTCACGAGGCTAGTAGGTTACACAACATCCAGCTCACGAGGCTAGTAGGTTACACAACATCCAGCTCACGAGGCTAGTAGGTTACACAACATCCAGCTCACGAGGCTAGTAGGTTACACAACATCCAGCTCACGAGCCTAGTAGGTTACACAACATCCAGCTCACGAGGCTAGTAGGTTACACAACATCCAGCTCACGAGGCTAGTAGGTTAAACAACATCCAGCTCACGAGGCTAGTAGGTTAAACAACAAAAGGGGAAAAGACAGTATAAAAACATTATCACTATAAAACAACTTGCATGAAAAACAAAGCGGGATCTCATAGTGTAGGCTACATCTAGGTGCATGCATAAGTACTGTAGATCCTAACTATACACTATAGATAGAGGGGTAATCTATTACTTACTGTTGGAGCGATCACACAGCCCTGGGTCCAGGAAGAGGTCTGATTTCTCCTGAGACTTTTTGGCAATCTCTATCGCCATGTTGAGATCCTCTATCCACTTCCCCATCTCCACCTTCGAGCTACAATCACAAAAAGGGAGAATTTACAGATCAGCAGATGAAGTGAGCAAGGTGGGTTACGACTCAGGATTTGAACCGTGCCTGATTTCAAGTGAAACATAGGCACAACTCTGGCTCACTATTAAAAAATTAAGATTTAAAATGAGTCTTTAGATTAAAAGCATAACTTTTTACTTGATCTTTGACAGTTGTGTGACTACGTGAAACGCCTCTGTGTTTACCTGGCTGCCACCACAATGGTCCTCTGGACAGAGTAGATGGTGAAGCAGTGGGGGACGGACCACTCATTCTCACTCTCCTCCACCTAAAGGAAGAGACAGAGAGACCCAGTAAGATGGGGGATCAGCAAAGAAACGTTGGTCTTTGGCCCCTCCCACCAGCTCTAATGGGATTGGAGGAGAGCAGTTAGAGCTCTCCTGGGATTGGAGGAGAGCAGCAGGGGAAGGTGAGGCAAAACAGATCACAGGAAGGCCTGCCAAGAGCCTCTCGGTCTGGGGTGTCTACAGTGCATTCGGAAAGTTTTCAGACCCTCATGATTTTTTTCCACATTTTGTTACTTTATAGCCTTATTCTAAAATGGATTAAATTGTTTTTCCCCCCTCAATCTACACATAATACCCCATAATGACAAAGCAAAAACTTTTTTAGAAATGTTTGCAAATGTATTATATAAAAAAAATGTTTTATATATATATATATATATATATTATTTACATAAGTATTCAGACCCTTTACTCAGTACTTTGTTGAAGCACCTTTGGCAGCGATTACAGCCTTGAGTCTTCTTGGGTATGACGCTACAAGTTTAGCACACCTGTATTTGGGGAGATTCTCCCATTCTTCTCCGCAGATCCTCTCAAGCTATGTCAGGTTGGATGGGGAGCGTCGCTGCACAGCTATTTTCAGGTCTCTTCAGAGATGTTGGATCGGGTTCAAGTCCAGGCTGTCTGGGTCACTCAAGGACATTCAGAGACTTGTCCCAAAGCCACTTCTGCATTGCCTTGGCTGTGTGCTTAGGGTCATTGTCCTGTTGAAAGGTGAACCATCTCCCCAGTCTGAGGTCCTGAGCGCTCTGGAGCAGGTTTTCATCAAGGATCTCTCTGTACTTTGCTCCGTTCATCTTTCCCTCGATCCTGACTAGTCTCCCAGTCCCTGCCGCTGAAAAACATCCCCACAGCATGATGCTCCCACCACCATGCTTCACCGTAGGGATGGTGCCAGGTTTCCTCCAGACGTGACGCTTGGCATTCAGGCCAAAGAGTTCAATCTTGGTTTCATCAGACCAGAGAATCTAGTTTCTCATGGTCTGAGAGTCCTTTAGGTGCCTTTTGGCAAACTCCAAGCGGGCTGTCATGTGCCTTTTACTGAGGAGTGGCTTCCGTCTGGCCACTCTACCATAAAGGCCTGATTGGTGGAGTGCTGATGAGATGGTTGTCCTTCTGGAAGGTTCTCCCATCTCCACAGAGGAACTCTGGAGCTCTGTCAGAGTGCCCATCGGGTTCTTGGTCACCTCCCTGACCAAGGCCCTTCTCCCCCGATTGCTCAGTTTGGCTGGGCAGCCAGCTCTAGGAAGAGTCTTGGTGGTTCCAAACTTTTTCCATTTAAGAATGGAGGCCACTGTGCTCTTGGGGACCTTCAATGCTGCATACACATATCTGTGCCTCGACACAATCCTATCTCGGAGCTCTACGGACAATTCCTTCGACCTCATGGCTTGGTTTTTGCTCTGACATGCACACTGTCAACGGTGGGACCTTATATAGACAGGTGTGTACCTTTTCAAATCATGTCCAATCAATTGAATTGACCACAGATGGACTCCAATCAAGTTGTAGAAAGATCTAAAGGATGATCAATGGAAACAGGATGCACCGAAGCTCAATTTCGAGTCTCATAGCAAAGGGTCTGAATACTTAAATAAAAGGTATCTGTTTTTTATATTTAATATATTAGCCAAAATTTATAAAAACCTGTTTTCACTTTGGAATTGTGGAAAATGTCAAGGGGTCTGAATACTTTCCCGAATGCGCTGTACATCCGTCTGGTCTGAGGTATTCACATCTGGCACTCTAAACCAACACAGCTTCTTTCTCCCTTTTCCCATCCAATCACAGATGTCTCGTCAGAGCCCACATCCAAGCGTTGTATTGTCTACACAAGCACGGGAGAGGGAGCAGGGCTGCGTGTCCTAGCTGACAGAGCCCAGAGTACTCACCGGAGCATCCAAAACTATCAGCTGCGTCAGAAGTGAAGAAGCAGAGACGCAGGTTAGACCCAAGCAGGGACCTCGAGGTCGTCTCACTGACAAACGAACTTCACCCCAGCCAAACCCCCACCCTTAACCAAACTTCCAACACAACGCTATTCTTTATTATGGAATGCAATGGAAACACGTCTCCTTGACCTGGTCTAACGTTCCAACCCCCCCCCCCCCCCCCCCTCCCCTCCTTCTTTAGCAGTGACTTCTCTCCCTCAGTTTCCTGTCTGACTCTTGCTAAAAACACTCATCATTCAACAAGTGTTTGAGCCAGAAAACTGAACTATCGTGACAGCTGAGAGATGTTGATATAAAACCTTTCAGTAACTTGGGGCTCGATTCAATCCGTAGCGTGGAAGATCTGCGTTGTAGCGCGGTTGACATTTAAAGGTCATTTCCGATTGAGCCGACATATGCAGCGTTTTTACCGTGAATGCAGTCTCCGCGAACGCGGTAACATTGCCTTTAAATGTCGATCGCGCTAGAACGCAGATCTTCCGCACTACGGATTGAACGGAGCCCTCGTTCTCCTTGACAGTACAGAGTAGCCCATGCAGGGTGATGTTTTCTGAAATGTCCCTTTTGTCACCATGGGACGACTTGCTGAATCAAATAGTTGCACATATACATGAGTAGTAATTTTGTGAAAGTTACTAGAATTTTGCAACCCTAGTAAACATTAAACCGTAATTCCCCATTATGAAGAGGAGTCTTTTATTAGGAGCAGTTGCCACGGCTACGTCAGGTTACCGCAGCTACGTCAGGTTACCGCAGCTACGTCAGGTTACCGCAGCTACGTCAGGTTACCGCGGCTACGTCAGGTTACCGCGGCTACGTCAGGTTACCGCGGCTACGTCAGGTTACCGCGGCTACGTCAGGTTACCGCGGCTAGGTCAGGTTACCACGGCTAGGTCAGGTTACCACAGCTAGGTCAGGTTGTTACCGCTAGGTCAGAGCCAGATTAACCACAAAGAGGTCACGGCTAACAGGGTAAAGGTCAGGGGTCAACACAGGGCAGGCAGCTTATACTCACGATCATGCCGTGCAGAGGCAGCTGCCCATGGACCTTGAACTGGTTGGTGGCTGTCACTCCTTTACTGGTGTATAGCAGCTGGTCAGAGAACTGAGAGGGAAGACAGTATATAGACCATGAGATACACCAGAAAAACAAACCGTTGTCATTCTAATTAGGGTTGTCATGACACCAGTAACCTAATGTAGCAGGCATAACATAAACACCTGAAACTAGATTCCATACAAAAACTGTTGGGGGGAGGTTCTCTTCTGCACCCTTCAACCAATCCAGTAAATGTGGAGGAGGAGTTGACATGGAGTGTCGCCTTGGCCGTGTTCGAGAGCGTCAAATCCATGATGCATTGTGGGTAAATGGTGACTGACTGATCTACAAATAATAAAATGGAGTCATTATTTTTGATAAAAGGTGATTTGTAGATCAGTCAGTCGGCAGTCGCCTGCACCGTCGGCTGTAATGTCGAACAAGCCCCTTGTTAAACGTCCAGAAACATCAGAAGTCATCCAGTTGTTGTGGACTCGGCAGAGGTTACGATACCAGTATGGCGATAACGCGATACCTGATTTTCCGCGGCAGAAAAGAAAAGCAGACTAAAAACTCTGGTCCTTATAAATGGGACTCTGGGCGTCACCATAAGGCCGTTTTCCTCAAGAAATGTTTCCTTTCCTTTCTTACCTCCTAGTATGGCGATACCGGTACCGTGACAACACTAATCCTAATAGTCTATACTGAGGGATCACCAACTGGCATGAAACATTACATATCTGAAAACTGAGAGGAAAGATACACATCAATATATTTAACCTTTATTTGTACAGGTTTGTCTCATTGAGATACCTCTACTGGTGTAGAACAGTGTAGATGAAGTCTCTCTGGATAAGAGCCTGCTAAATGACTAATGTAAATAATACAGGAGACAATCAGAGAGGAGATTCATCTCTCGTTGTCTGAACGATACTGATCGTTTTCTCAGCTTGTATAAAGATAGAAATCCAAAACGAAGGGATTGTTGAAACGGAAACACCATTACTCACCAGGAAAAACATCCTTTGCTGCAGCCCTTTTTTGGTCAGCTTGTAAAGACAGCCCTCTCGAATGAACTCCTGAGAACCAGAAAAGTAGCATTAGATATTGTTATTTTCCTACATCTACTGAATACTAGACTCACCCTGACCACATCTCAGTTATACTTTATTTGTGAGTGCTGGCCATCTTCTTCACAACAGTCAGATTACTCTAATCGCTACAGCACCCAAACACTCATTCATGCTACAGAACTTAGTAAGAGTTTGATTTAGTCAAGTCACTAAGTGTTCAAGTCTATCTCCTGGACCTGGTGCCCAGTCTCCCTCTAGGAGGTTCTAGACTCACCCTACCGGGTGCAGTGAGGTTCTAGACTCACCCTGCCGGGTGCAGTGAGGTTCTCGATGCCAATCAGGTCTCTCTGGAGCTCAGACAGCTTCTGGAAGTTCTCCAGGCGGATCAAACTACTCTGGAGCTGAGTGGTCATTTCTGCCACCTCCTTCAGGGCCTCTGTAGACAGGGAAGGGGAGAGGGGTATATACAGGAGGATTAAGGATCCATACAGGAGGGTTCAGGATCGCTCTAAGGGACGTCCCACCCATCAGCCCCGTAGCATTCTCACCTCTGCAGTTGTTGTGGTCGGCGTGGTCTGGGGCGTAGTGTTTACACAGTCTCTCCAGGATCAGTTTGTAGTGCATGAGGCGTTGGATGGGCTTCAGGAGGAACGTGTTCAGAGGCAGGTAACACACCTTCTGAAGCTCAAACTCCTTATAGACCGTCTCCAGCTTCTTCAGACGCTTGGTGGCCTTCTCCAGCTCGGTCAGCACCTCGTCGTGTTTCTGCAGGTAGCTGGTGAACTCCTGAGGAGAGAACTACAAGCTCAAGCCGGGATCCCTTTATAAAACACAGTAATGGTCTGAGTCGTGTGGACACCGCGTTAAAAAAAAATCACTTCCATCCCCCTTTTCCAACTTAATGCAAAACAGACGCAGTACTAAGCTTACGCATGACAGTGGAATTAAGACGGTTTACCCCGGTCACACAGCCCCTCATCTGACTATAAGCGTGTAGTAGTAACCTGTCCGGTCTCACCTTGAGAGTACACATGTTCCTCAGCATGACGTCTCCAATCCGCTGGTAGTCTCCCTTCACATGAGCATTAGAGCGCCCCTCCCTGGTGACACAACCAAAATACTTCTGACTACATACTGTAGCTTTGACAGTAAAAAAGACCGCAGTAAAAAAAAAAAAGTCTCAATTTTTTAAAATTAAATTCAAATAAATAGGATTGAGGCCGTCCTCTTCTCTTTGACAGTAAGGCTCAGAACATAGATCTTCTCATGTGATAAGATTACCGCAGCATTAGGTGTAATGTTTTGAATATGTAGATTACCACAGCATTAGTGTAATGTTTTGAATATGTAGATTACCACAGCATTAGTGTAATGTTTTGAATATGTAGATTACCACAGCATTAGTGTAATGTTTTGAATATGTAGATTACCGCAGCATTAGGTGTAATGTTTTGAATATGTAGATTACCGCAGCATTAGTGTAATGTTTTGAATATGTAGATTACCACAGCATTAGTGTAATGTTTTGAATATGTAGATTACCACAGCATTAGGTGTAATGTTTTGAATATGTAGATTACCGCAGCATTAGTGTAATGTTTTGTATATGTAGACAAAATGTGAGGAGAGCAGCACTGACCATAAAGCTAGTCTCTGGTCTATCTCCTTGAGGAATCCCCGGTGGAACTCGTAAATGGGGTCGATGTTGGAGAACAGCAGAGTCATCAGACCCTCTGGCATAGCATTCTCTTTGATCACAGCACTGCGGAACCACTGACGGGAGAGAGAGAGAGAGAAAAGGGGCCACACAGATTTTAGCACTAGAACACAAAGCCTGGTCCCAGACCAGTTTGTGCTGTGTTGCCTATTCTTACAATTAAATGTTTTACATTTTAGTCATTTAGCAGACGCTCTTATCCAGAGCGACTTACAGTTAGTGAGTGCATACATTATTTTGGGAATTGAACCCACAACCCTGGCGTTGCAAACGCCATGCTCTACCAACTGAGCTACATCCCCGCCGGCCATTCCCTCCCCTACCCTGGACGACGCTGGGCCAATTGTGCGCCGCCCCATGGGTCTCCCGGTCGCGGCCGGCTACGACAGAGCCTTACGGCAAGACCGCAAACTGATCTGGGTTCCAGGTTATCGGATCAAAAAAATAAAAATATTGTACACAGCCACAGATGAGACACACACTGCATGAATCGCTCACCACTGTGATGACCTCTAGGTCTTTCAGGTAGGTCCTCTCTGTGGTTAAAATCTCTTTGGCAATGAAGTAGGCCTTATCGGTGGGATATCGCTGAGGAACGAGAACACCGGTCATGTCAACACTGGATACACACAGTATTCAGGCAATAAATCAAAAACAGCTTCATGGAAAATATAGCTCATAAAATATTAAAATAAAAGTGAATTTGGCCCTGATAAATTTCATGCGACATTACTGTGTGCAAATTGCAGGCTTTCATAGACCTATCAAAATAACGTTTATGGAACTCTGGAGAAGATTTATAATCTTTTTTATTTCTATATATATATATATATATATATATATATATATATATATATATATATATATATATATATATATTTTTTTTTTAATAGGAAAGGACAGTTTGTTACCTCTTACAATTATGATTGAACAAATCACCACGTAAAAAAAAAAAAAATCCACCTAAACAAATGTGATTGAACGACAGGTTGATTAAATGAATCAACTGACAGATCGATAGAGGCAGGCAGTGTACCTTCCTCCTGCCTTCCTCCTCCTCCTCCAGCCCGTTGGTGCCCACCTCAGTCAGGATGGGGCTCTGTAGTGGCGAGGGGGCCTGGCCCGCCCCCGGGAGACTCAGCGTAGACATCTGGAAGGAGGGGGACAGGCAGAAGGGAGAGCTCTTGGAGTTGAACGGGGAGAGCTGGGGGCTGTCCATAGAGGACCCTGGAGAGAGGAAGGCGTAACAAAAAAAAAGACACGTCAAACTACGAATTGCATTTCAAATGTGTCAAAGTCGACATTATTGAATTGAAATTCCATCTCTGCTGGCACTAGTACACCATGTACACAGAAGTATGTGGACACCCCTTCAAATTAGTGGATTCAGCTATTTTTCAGCCACACCCGTTACTGACAGGTGTATAAAAATAAAAAGATCGAGCACACAGCAATGCAATCTCCATAGACAAACATTGGCTCAGTGACTTTCAACGTGGCACCGTCATACGATGCCACCTTTCCAATAAGTCAGTTAGTCAAATTTCTGCCCTGCTAGAGCTGCCCCGGTCAACTAAGTGCTGTTGGAAACGTCTAGGAGCAACAACGGCTCAGTTGTGAAGTGGTAGGCCACACAAGCTCACAGAACTGGACCGCCGAGAGCTGAAGCGAGTAGCACGTATAAATTGTCTGTCCTCGGTTGCAACACTCACTACAGAGTTCCAAACTGCCTCTGGAAGCAACGTCAGCACAATAACTGTTCGTCGGGAGCTTCATGAAATGGGTTACCATGGCTGAGCAGTCGCACCCAAGCCTAAGATCACCATGCGCAATGCCAAGCGTCGGCGTAAAGCTCGCCGCCATTGGACTCTGGAGCAGTGTCGACGGGCAGGTGTCCACATACTTTTGGTCATGTAGTGTATCACTCCATATCAAACCCATGTACAAGACAGACAACACTCAGAGTACCACATAGTCTCTCCTCTGTTATCCCGAACAAAACATTTGTCTCTACACAAAGCATGAGTGAAAACGACACACCCTAACATGACATTAAAATAAGCCTCTATATTTCTAATGATTCCCGCAGGAGGGATGGATGGGTGCTTATGGGAACAGGAGGGACCTGCTCTATACATTACAAGCCTCTGCTTTGGAAAAAAGTGAGGGGAACATCCAGGCAACAACAAAAAAAAAATCACACAGGCCGCTTCATTCAGGGAAATAGATGTAGAACCATGGTTCAGGGATACATTTGTAGCCTATTTGTAAAAATATTTTTTGATTAAATATGCTAATAAAAGGTTATTATTGCTCATCCAAACTGCATTATCCCATTTCACAGAACCATAATGCAACAGGCTGTTAACTGTATGACAACTTCCTCTGTTCTTCAATAGAAACAAGCTGAAGAGTTCGTCAAACAAATCTTTCACGCTCTCACACACAGTCTCTCACACACACACTCTCGTTACAGTCCCAAATGCTCTCGCACTGACACCACACACACACACACACACACACACACGGTTTGACATGAAAAGGAGAGAGCGCAAGGTAAATAATCGGTCCCACATGTTTTCAGAGCTGCAGTCCCCTAGAATGATTTATCACCAGCTCTTATATGAAGCTGATTACATTAGAGAACTGACTGAAGCGGTTTCCCAAATGGCAGCCCTATTCCCTTTATAGTGCACTACTTTTACCAGAGCCCTATGAGCCCCAGTCAAAAGTAGTGCACCAAATACGGAATAGGGTGCCATTTGGGAAGCAGCCAGAGTCTGCTATGTGATAATTCCCTATTGGAGGAAGTGGGGAGAATAAAACTCCACACCAGTGAGACATTATAGGTTGTACTCTTCCTGACAGAGCCACAGAAAGTCACAGCTGTTCTCCCATTTCTCAAAAGAGAGAAACAGACCAGGAAGAAGAAACAGAAGGACAGACCAGGAAGAAGAGAGAAACAGACCAGGAAGAAGAGAGAAACAGACCAGGAAGAAGAGAGAAACAGACCAGGAAGAAGAGAGAAACAGACCAGGAAGAAGAAACAGAAGGACAGACCAGGAAGAAGAGAGAAACAGACCAGGAAGAAGAGAGAAACAGACCAGGAAGAAGAGAGAAACAGACCAGGAAGAAGAGAGAAACAGACCAGGAAGAAGAGAGAAACAGACCAGGAAGAAGAGATAAACAGACCAGGAAGAAGAAACAGAAGGACAGACCAGGAAGAAGAGAGAAACAGAAGGACAGACCAGGAAGGAGAGAGAAAAGAACAAGGTTCCTCTCCGACCTGGAAACCGTTCCCTGAGTCACGGCTCCGAACAGCCCGGGGACGGCCTGGCCTGGTAGACAGGCGGTGGTTTATAGTTTAACTGTTATAAAGCCCCATGGGGGACGACACAGGACGGGCGGAGACCGAGGGGATGGATAGATAGCACAGTCTGCAGTCTCTACACAGAAGGGGGAGAAAACGCAGTCTACAGCAGGGTTCTCCAACTGGCGGCCCGCGGTTGGTCGTATTTGGCACCCCCCCAAGTTTTCTGAGCAAGAAAAAAAAAAAAAAGTGTTTTATTTATTTTATTGTTGGACATAAATACTGTAAAAACACCAGGAACTCAGCTCCAAGTGATTTTAATTTAGGAAATCTGTTCAAGTATTCCCACATATAACAGAGACGTGATCGTATACAAATATAAGCAAGGTTTGAAATTATTGTTTTAGTCAGACATCTGTTTGGACTTCTTGCGGTCAACTTGCAGTCTACAAATTATTTGTAATTATGTTCCAGCCACTGAACGTCCACTGAAGAAAATTAAAAATCGGCCCGCGGCTGAATCTAGTTTATGATCCCTGGTCTACAGTCTCTCTACATAGGAGGGGGAGGAACATTCCAGTCTGTGGCCTCTTGTCTCTACACATGGATGGGGGAGGGGGAGGGGATGGACAGCCCAGTCACAGGAAGGGGGAGGGGATGGACAGCCCAGTCACAGGGAGGGAGAGAGGGGATGGACAGCCCAGTCACAGGAAGGGGGAGAGGGGATGGACAGCCCAGTCACATGAAGGGGGAGAGGGGATGGACAGCCCAGTCACAGGAAGGGGGAGAGGGGATGGACAGCCCAGTCACAGGAAGGGGGAGAGGGGATAGACAGCCCAGTCACAGGAAGGGGGAGAGGGGATGGACAGCCCAGTCACAGGAAGGGGGAGAGGGGATGGACAGCCCAGTCACAGGAAGGGGGAGAGGGGATGGACAGCCCAGTCACAGGGAGGGAGAGGGGATGGACAGCCCAGTCACAGGAAGGGGGAGAGGGGATGGACAGCCCAGTCACAGGAAGGGGGAGAGGGGATGGACAGCCCAGTCACAGGAAGGGGGACAGGGGATGGACAGCCCAGTCACAGGAAGGGGGAGAGGGGATGGACAGCCCAGTCACAGGGAGGGGGAGGGGATGGACAGCCCAGTCACAGGAAGGGGGAGGGGGGATGGACAGCCCAGTCACAGGAAGGGGGAGAGGGGATGGACAGCCCAGTCACAGGGAGGGAGAGAGGGGATGGACAGCCCAGTCACAGGGAGGGAGAGAGGGGATGGACAGCCCAGTCACAGGAAGGGGGAGAGGGGATGGACAGCCCAGTCACAGGGAAGGGGGAGGGGGGATGGACAGCCCAGTCACAGGGAGGGAGAGAGGGGATGGACAGCCCAGTCACAGGAAGGGGGAGAGGGGATGGACAGCCCAGTCACAGGAAGGGGGAGAGGGGATGGACAGCCCAGTCACAGGAAGGGGGAGGGGGGATGGACAGCCCAGTCACAGGGAGGGGGAGAGGGGATGGACAGCCCAGTCACAGGGAGGGAGAGGGGATGGACAGCCCAGTCACAGGAAGGGGGAGGGGGGATGGACAGCCCAGTCACAGGAAGGGGGAGGGGGGATGGACAGCCCAGTCACAGGAAGGGGGAGAGGGGATGGACAGCCCAGTCACAGGGAGGGAGAGAGGGGATGGACAGCCCAGTCACAGGAAGGGGGAGAGGGAATGGACAGCCCAGTCACAGGAAGGGGGAGAGGGAATGGACAGCCCAGTCACAGGAAGGGGGAGAGGGAATGGACAGCCCAGTCACAGGAAGGGGGAGGGGATGGACAGCCCAGTCACAGGAAGGGGGAGGGGATGGACAGCCCAGTCACAGGAAGGGGGAGGGGATGGACAGCCCAGTCACAGGAAGGGGGAGAGGGAATGGACAGCCCAGTCACAGGAAGGGGGAGAGGGGATGGACAGCCCAGTCACAGGAAGGGGGAGAGGGGATGGACAGCCCAGTCACGGGAAGGGGGACAGGGGATGGACAGCCCAGTCACGGGAAGGAGGGGTTTGCTTTGTGGAATGACTTGGCAGAGAGCCTGTCTAAACAGGGAGCGTGCGCGCACACAAAGGCTGTGGAATGTAGTATTTGAGGAGCACCCCAAGGGCTCTGTCAAAAGTAGTGCAGTATATAGGGAACTAGTCAAAAGTAGTGCACTATCTAGGGAATAGGGTGGCATTTGGGACACAGACTAGATTAAAATAAGGAACATGTGTTTGTATTCTAATTCTGAACAAAGCAGACAGCTCCTGTATTTTAAGCCTTAGATGAAGCCCTAATCCTAAACTACATGCACTGGCCAGGCACAGTGGTTATACAACACCATAGGAATGATAGTGGCATGTAAACATTAAGAACGTTAGCAATTTCCAAAAGGATATAGAATTGAAGATCAAATGTCTCCCCAACCTAGATACTGTTATTAAATGTATTTTTTGACCTAGTAACCAGAGGGACCTATTGAGATAGTTAGAGAAGTACAACACAAAGGATTACTGGACCAGGCAACCACTAGGTCTAAGCAGTTTGCCCCCCGAGTGTGAGAGTGTGGTTGGGATGAAAACCTCAGGTGCAGAGCCGGTTCACTGGAGGCGGCAGGTAGCTTTAGTGGTTAAGAGCGTTGTGCCAGTGACCGAAAGGTCGCTGGTTCTAATCCCCGAGCCGACTAGGTGAAAAATCTGCCGACGTGCCCTTGAGCAAGGCACTTAACCCTAATTGCTCCTGTAAGTCGCTCTGGATAAGAGCGTCTGCAAAAATGGCTAAAATGCAAACGTAAAAATGTCTAACTAGACACTGCTACAGTAGGAGGGTTCGGGGTAGACGCTGGAGGGTTCGGGGTAGACGCTGGAGGGTTCGGGGTAGACGCTGGAGGGTTCGGGGTAGACGCTGGAGGGTTCGGGGTAGACGCTGGAGGGTTCGGGGTAGACGCTGGAGGGTTCGGGGTAGACGCTGGAGGGTTCGGGGTAGACGCTGGAGGGTTTGAGGTAGGGTTAGGTGGAGCGAGGGCAAGGGGAATCGGTCCAGACGCCACTTCTAGCATTCCTCCTCCACTCCTGGACAAGGTGGAGCGTCAGCCAGTCAGTCTCCAATACTACGCAGCCGTACAGTTTCTTAGTGTGATGCATAGGCAGGTTTAGCTGTAGTTTATCAACAACAACAACAACAACAAAAAAGCCTGGGATATTATCCATCAGTTTAAAACAGTATAAAAAAATCAACACTTTTGGTCGGAACCATCTGTTTAAGCAATCGGTGTTTCAAATGTTCATTTTGACATGTACAATTTCCACTGAGAACATGAAAAAAATAAAAATAAGAATATCCAGTTGATGACTGTCAAAATTCAGTAGAGCATTATTCAAATTCCAAAGCCACAGAATTGATCACCAAAACCCCTTCTGCACGTTTCTCTGCTTCCTTGATTGAAAGTAATCAAGAAAATGTCTAAAAATGAATTTTAAGTCTGACATTTAAGGTACCCAAAAGTGATTACTTTATTCTTAAGAGGAAAAACATACAAACATAAGTACACTTTGTTTAAAAATCAGTAACCATACATGTTCATTAAGAAATGTGTGTTGCATTATTTGATGTCATTATATAAGCGGCAGTTGCAAGCTTCAGTATATTAAAAGCTAGATTAATAATTATCTTAGTTCATCATGCACTTGATTCTAGAGGTGGAGGTGAATCTGCAGGCACGAATCAAAGTTAAATGATCCAACAGAGGCCAACAACTGCAAGTCAGACATCTACGAGCGGAAATGCAAGGCTGTGTGGGTCTGTGCATTCTTGTGTGTTCTCTGGGTATTTGAACTTTGACCTAACCCCCTAGGAGGCTCAGGGGACTGCCGCTTTCCTCACTTGTGACGGTAGAGAGCGAGGCTCCGCAAGCACACTTCTAAGAACACTTCTGAGAAGGGGACATTAAAGTGTAGTTCTAGGAATTTGACCAAAATGACAATGAGAACAGCGTTGTAGCATTTTAGAGAGAGCAACTAAAGTAACAAGCTGAAATATGAGTTGGTTTTCTTGATCGCCAAGTAGTATAAAAAAAAAAAAAAAAACGTACCCCCTCCTCACCGCCCTTTTGACATTCATAAGCGCATGTAGAATACGCCCCCCACCCCCATTTTGACATTCATGTTGAAATCACTCAAATATACTCCCCCCCACCCCCACTTTTACATTCATAAGCGCATGTAGCAATCACTCAAATATACCCCCCAACCCCCATTTTGACATTCATGTAGAAAACACAAAAATATTTCAAACAGAATCTTAAAATTCACCCCTTAGCATCAGCGATCCATTATATGAATACATATGAACTGAATGAGTCAAATAATAAAGGCTTGAGGAATTGAGAGCAACATTAGTCAAAACAGTACTGCTGAAGGTCCATAGACTCCAGCTGGTTTTAAATCGCCGAGCCGACAAGGTGAAAAAAAAAAAAATTTCGACCAATGTGCCCTTGAGCAAAGCACTGAAGCCCAAGTCGCTCTGGATAGGAGCATCTGCTAAATGACTAAAAACGTAAATAACCTTCAGAGTGAGCAGACTCTACCTTGCTACAGAAGACAAATCCAAATAGATTCTGTTCTAAAAACGCACTGGAACAGAATAGTGTGCGTCGGTAGTACGCCTAGTCGGAGGCCTTCGGGCAGATTATAGCTAGCTGCTTCAAAATGACAGGAAATTAAAAAATGGAACTTGTGGAGTTTAGATCGTTATGAGGAGGAAATGACGTCATCAAAGTAGAGAAGCACGCCACTGACTATTTCAATGGCCGAGTCCCAAATGGTACCCTTTGTAGTGCGCACTACTATTGACCAGGGTCCATATTGCACTATGTAGGGAATAGGGTGCCATTTGGGACTCCAAGCCTATTTTGATTCAACAGGACTTTATGCACCATGGCACTTGGTCAATTGTTTCCCCACACTGTTCCCTACTGCGAACCAAATAGAAACCCCCAAACACATTTCTGAGGCTTGGATGTCAACACCACTGCTATGGACCACAACACGTCACTGGACTGGACCTACTAAAGGTCGTGGTTTATGGCTGCAGTTCATTCATCAAGTGATATTACAGAAGAAACATATAAATGAAAACGCTAAAGAAGAATCTCAAAAATGGCAGGTTATATAAAAGTGACAAGATGAAGGACCGAAGTGAGAAAAGTCCCTGTTGTTACTGCGGCTGTTGGGTTATTGTCTTGAAGTGCCTCCGATGCAGCTTCGGGAAGTGATTATAGACTGTGTGTAAAACCTCACGCAACATGTTTACAGTAAACAGATACAAGGAGTTTTTTAAATCCAGCTACATTTAAAAAAAAATCACCTCCAGCACAATGATATGGTGACATAGTACAACTTCATTAGATCATTTGTTAAGCGCTTCATTGGATTACCCATTGATTTTTTCACTGAAGGAATACAAAACCAGGTTTGAAGTATAAATGCTTCTTACTGTTTACTCGAGGGCTTCCATCTTAGCTTATAGTACACATTAGACATCTACAACAGCTTCTAATTTATTGGCATACTAGCTACTGTTATCATTGAAGCAGAAACTTCATATGTTTGTTACATGGGTGTGTTAAAAGTACATTCACGTTGTTGGATGTGGTGTGTATAACAGTATAACACACTGCCTACATTCTTTAAACTGAAATCTACACAGACTCCAAATCTACCCCGACTCCAAATCTACCCCGACTCCAAATCTACCCCGACTCCAAATCTACCCCGACTCCAAATCTACCCCGACTCCAAATCTACCCCGACTCCAAATCTACCCCGACTCCAATCTAAAAATGTGCTGGTGTGTCTTGTTTCATTCATGTCATGCACAGAAAAATGTGACGCCTACATCTTTTCTTAATAAAATCTCAACATGACTTGAAACCTCTGAGATATAGCCTGATACTCCGCTAACCCGGTACCTAACATGAACCCCAGACGGAGATGAACCCCCAGACGGAGATGAACCCCAGACGGAGATGAACCCCAGACGGAGATGAACCCCAGACGGAGATGAACCCCAGACGGAGATGAACCCCAGACGGAGATGAACCCCAGACGGAGATGAACCCCAGACGGAGATGAACCCCAGACGGAGATGAACCCCAGACGGAGATGAACCCCCAGACGGAGATGAACCCCAGACGGAGATGAACCCCCAGACGGAGATGAACCCCAGACGGAGATGAACCCCAGACGGAGATGAACCCCAGACGGAGGCAGGGGCTGTGTCGTCACTCAGACAGATATGGCAACGGGACAGGAAAGTCAAGGTTATTACGGACCAGCAGATGTCTCAACGGAACAAAATCTTCAGCCTGATATAAAAAGGGCTCTGTAAGACGCAGATTGTAGTGCCTTTATTAGGAGGGCCTCTGGTCAAAAGTAGTGCACTATGTAGGGAACCAGGGTGTCATTTGGGACGCAGGCCAATGTTGAATTTCTAACTTTAGCAGCCGTCTGCTAAAGATCTGTACGTTTTAACAGTCCCCTATGCCTGTATAACCTCTTTCAGACAGAGAACACACTGGATATACTACTAGACTATGTTAGGCCAATGAAGGATTTACTGGACTACGTTTACACTGATGAAGGATCATCATTGATTTCGTTACTACCCCTGAGATCTGAGCGGTATGACACAAATATGAATTTTTGATTCACAAAAAAAGCATGTGACAATCACAGATCATTGCCTACTATTTTAATGTAAATTTAAGACATGTTTTTAAAAAATAAAATACTATTAGTTATGAAAAGTGCTATTAAAATAAAAAAATCTAATTTACCGTTAGGAGTGTTACATTTAGACTCGTCTTCAAGTCAAAGAGACGCCTACAGTCTGAATCCCCTGAATCAGCCGCCGATCTCCTAAAATCGATTGGATTATATTTTAAAAATCAAAAGCTGTATTGAGTCTGAACCTACATCCTTGCAGGTTACAAGATTAAACCTCAACAAACGGTGAAATAGTATATTCTTCAGGATGCCAGACAATCAACAGCGATCGCTTGTAGAAATATTCTCCTCAAACATTCACGTCGCAATACATTTGTATGTCTTATTCTGAATAAGCACCACGTGTCTTGAAAACATAAGAAATATTTTCCTTAAAAATCGAAGCGCGGTCAAAGACTGCGTAGCGCGGTGGTTACGGAAGAGTGGACAAAGAGCGCAAAAAATCGCCACAACGGTACCGACAGATTCAAAACCACAAAGTACTTTAGAGCAATTTGCTGTAATGCTAGGGGGGATAACAGCAACCATATCCCATCAAATAACTCTACAACCATTAAGGCAAAGCCACGTAGGCGATCATGTTATGTTCGTTCTACCCCTGCACTCGAACCGCTTACACTTCAGTATTGCGCTCTTACAGTTAATGAACCATGCTATGCAACACGAGTGGCCGGCTGCAATGCAGACCACCGTTATGAAGCCTAAAAGAGGTCTTAAAAAGATCCCCGTCTCAATAACACAAGCATGACCGGAACCGAAAAGCAGAGCTGGAGGGAGAACAGTCATTTAGTAGCTATGATGTCTGGGTAAACATCTGTCTAAAAAAAGGTAAATGTGACCGGCATCCAATGAGTGAGAAGTGGGGCCGTTCTCCAAATCACAAAATTAAGATTCAAAATGTTCAGCGAATATTCAAATCTTCACCAAAACCACAATAATATTTTGTAACGTTAGCTAAGTAAGCAGTGTGACTGCCTATATAGCCATTCATTTAGTGATCAGGGCCTTCACATGTTAATGTGGGGGGGTCCACCAGAGGATTCCCCCAGGGCTAGGGCCTGCAGGTCATGACACTGCAGAAGGAACCCCTCCACCCCACCTGGCCCTCCCGCTAGGGGGTTGCTATAGAACAGGTTCTGCTCAGGGGGCAGGCCGCTGTCCGAACCCCAGTCGGAGTCAGAATCGTCGCTGCCGTTAGCCGACCCCTCCGTGGCCGTAGGAGGATAGCTCAGATGCTCTAGTTGCTCAACTAGGTCACTGAACTGCACCGCCGAGCTCGTCTCGGAGCGGACCGAGTACGCCGGGAAGTTAACCATGGAGCTCGTCTCGGAGCCCGGGAGGCGGAGGGAGGAGGAGGAGTCTGGGCCGCCGAAGCCCAGAGACCTGGAGTCACCTGCGGAACTAAGCCCCAGGTGGTCAAGGGAACTACACTCTGACCTGTTGTTGACCAGAGAGCTGGTCTCAGAGAAGGGGTGAGTATTCCTGTTCAGGTCCTCCAGACCCAGGCCGAAGACCCTGGTTTTAGTGAGGTCCACACCACCACCCTCCCCATAACCACCCTCTCCACCACCACCCTCCCCATAACCACCCTCTCCACCACCACCCTCCCCATAACCACCCTCTCCACCACCACCCTCCCCATAACCACCATACTGACCCCACTTCTCCTCATAGCCGTAATAGGCCTCAGCCCCGCCACCGTAGAATGACATCTCAGTGGGGTCATCATCTATGAACTCCTCTGTGACATGGAGCTGGTTGTTAGCCAATGGTAACAGGGGCTTCTGCCTGGCTCGGAGAAGCTCCGCCTCAAACACTCTCATCTCCCCCCCCCCTCCTCCTCTCCCCGTGCACCTCGTCCCCCACCCTCCACCCCGCTCAGTATCCTCATTGCCATTTTGGGAGGGCTGCTGTTGTGGATGGGAAGCTCTACTCTCTACACACACAAACGAGGGGCTGCAGTCTCCTGCCGCCTGGTAACTTGGGGCACCTTGTGAGAAGGCGTGGTGACATGGGGGGACGCCGGTGGCCTTGTGGGGGTCCTCCTTCGCTGGGGGGCTGGAGGGTCTGGCCAGCTGTGGCGGCAGGAGCTGGGTCTGTTGCTGCTGGGGAGGAGGCTGTGGAGACTGGGCCTGGCTCTGGGGAGGAAGCTGTGGAGACTGAGTTTGGGGCTCCGGACATGGGTGGGAGCTGAAGACTTGCATGGAGTGGAAGGACTCGGTCGCAGAGGACGGGGAACCTGGCGCCCGCAGGCTGTCATTGAATGACAACGTCTGAAAAGACATGACAGAGAGAGACAGAGAGAGATAGAGAGAGACAGAGAGAGATAGAGAGAGAGTTCCATTAGTTTCCAATGACTCTGCACCTCCTTCATCAAGTGATATTATAGAAAGCATTAACCCTAACCCTGTCAGAAAGATGCATTAACCCTAACCCTGTCAGAGACACATTAGTCTTGGAATCCCACTGACCTGTTTTGGCACATCGTGGGCAAGGGATCGAGCTGACATCCTCACCTTACTGTTCCTCCTGACAGATAGAGACAGGAGACCACATGAGAGTTAAACAGAGGTCAAGGACACATGGAGGAAGTTATGTTGTAACTGACTCTTAGTGAGAGAGAGAGAGAGAGAGAGAAAGAGAGCGAGAGACAGAGAGAAAGAGAGCGAGACAGGGAGAGAGAGAGAGAGAGGGAGAGAGAGAGGGAGACAGAGAGAAGGCACACACCTCTGATATGGTGTCCTCCTTGCTCCGCTGTCTTTGACATACTCCACTAGTTGCTTCTGGGTCCTCCCACTAAACCAGACAGAGTCACAAAACAGAAGCCATCAAACAACAACAGCACAAGTCCTTGAACACCAAGCCATAGAGTCTAATATGGGTTCAAGCTGTACAGTGAGGGGAAAAAGTATTTGATCCCCTGCTGATTTTGTAAGTTTGCCCACTGACATAGACATGATCAGTCTATAATTTTAATGGTAGGTTTATTTGAACAGTGAGAGACAGAATAACAAAAAAATCCAGAAAAACGCATGTCAAAAATGTTATAAATTGATTTGCATTTTAATGAGGGAAATAAGTATTTGACCCCTCTGCAAAACATGACTTAGTACTTGGTGGCAAAACCCTTGTTGGCAATCACAGAGGTCAGACATTTCTTGTAGTTGGCCACCAGGTTTGCACACATCTCAGGAGGGATTTTGTCCCACTCCTCTTTGCAGATCTTCTCCAAGTCATTATGGTTTAGAGCCTGACGTTTGGCAACTCGAACCTTCAGCTCCCTCCACAGATATTCTATGGGATTAAGGTCTGGAGACTGGCTAGGCCATTCCAGGACCTTATTGTGCTTCTTCTTGAGCCACTCCTTTGTTGCCTTGGCCGTGTGTTTTGGGTCATTGTCATGCTGGAATACCCATCCACGACCCATTTTCAATGCCCTGGCTGAGGGAAGGAGGTTCTCACCCAAGATTTGACGGTACATGGCCCCGTCCATCGTCCCTTTGATGCGGTGAAGTTGTCCTGTCCCCTTAGCAGAAAAACACCCCCAAAGCATAATGTTTCCACCTCCATGTTTGACGGTGGGGATGGTGTTCTTGGGGGTCATAGGCAGCATTCCTCCTCCTCCTCCAAACACGGCGAGTTGAGTTGATGGCAAAGAGCTCGATTTTGGTCTCATCTGACCACAACACTTTCACCCAGTTCTCCTCTGAATCATTCAGATGTTCATTGGCAAACTTCAGACAGGCCTGTATATGTGCTTTCTTGAGCAGGGGGACCTTGCGGGAGCTGCAGGATTTCAGTCCTTCACGGCATAGTGTGTTACCAATTGTTTTCTTGGTGACTATGGTCCCAGCTGCCTTGAGATCATTGACAAGATCCTCCCGTGAAGTTCTGGACTGATTCCTCACCGTTCTCATGATCATTGCAACTCCACGAGGTGAGATCTTGCATGGAGCCCCAGGCAGAGGGAGATTGACAGTTATTTTGTGTTTCTTCCATTGTTGTCACCTTCTCACCAAGCTGCTTGGCGATGGTCTTGTAGCCCATTCCAGCCTTGTGTAGGTCTACAATCTTTTCCCTGACATCCTTGGAGGTCTTTGGTCTTGGCCATTGTGGAGAGTTTGGAATCTGATTGATTGATTGCTTCTGTGGACAGGTGTCTTTTATACAGGTAACAAACTGAGATTAGGAGCACTCCCTTTAAGAGTGTGCTCCTAATCTCAGCTCGTTACCTGTATAAAAGACACCTGGGAGCCAGAAATCTTTCTGATTGAGAGGGGGTCAAATACTTATTTCCCCTCACTGTATCCTACATGGTACACTAAACATCAGTGAAAATTTGCCTCAACATGATGTTCAATTTATTTTAACAAAATCTACCGCCGTATGATTCAGCAGAAAGCAGAGATACCTGTATCTGAACGAGGATCCCCTGCTAAAGAAAAGGGCTTTGGACTTGGGCTGCGGCTGATCCAAGAGGCGGAAGAATGAGTGGTGTTCCACACAGTTCTTCCAGAACACCTTACACTGGTCCCGACTGGCCATCTGGAACTCCAAGGTATCCTGATGAGGACCCTACAATTAAATTGAATACAGCTTTATATTTTTTGGGGTAAAAAACAAAAAAAAACATCAAACAATATCTGCATTTAGTCCCCGAGGATACTTGAAAGCATGAATAAAAAAAAAACAACAGTTATTTACATTTACATTTTTAGTCATTTAGCAGACGCTCTTATCCAGAGCGACTTACAGGAGCAATTAGGGTTAAGTGCCTTGCTCAAGGGCACATCGACACATTTTTCACCTAGTCGGCTCGGGGATTAGAACCAGCGACCTTGCGGTTACTGGCACAACGCTCTTAACCACTAAGCTACCTGCCGCCCCACAGTGGTCCAATAAAATATTACTCATCTTGCAGTAAACATGTTCAGTGCCTTCGGAAAGTATTCAGACCCCTTCACTTTTTCCACATTTTGTTACGTTACAGCCTTATTCTAAAATGTATTAAATAAAATACAAATCCTCAACGATCTACACACAATACCCATAATGACAAAGCGAAAACAGGTTTAGAAATTTTTGCACATTTATTAAAGACACAAAAAACAGAAATACCTTATTTACATACACTACCATTCAAAAGTTTGGGGTCACTTAGAAATGTCCTTGTTTTTGAAAGAAAAGCATTTTTTTTGTCCATTAAAATAACATCAAATTGATCAGAAATACAGTGTAGACATTGTTCATGTTGTAAATGGCTATTGTAGCAGGAAATGGCAGATTTTTTAGGGAATATCTACATAGGCGCACAGAGGCTCATTATCAGCAACCATCAGTCCTATGTTCCAATGGCACGTTGTTTGCTAATCCAAGTTTATCATTTTAAAAGGCTAATTGCGCCGCATCGCAGTGCTAACTGTGCCACTAGAGATCCTGGTTCGAATCCAGGCTCTGTCGCAGCCGGCCGCGACCGGGAGACTCATGGGCGGCGCACAATTGGCCCAGCGTCGTCCAGGGTAGGGGAGGGTATGGCCGGCAGGGATGTAGCTCAGTTGATAGAGCATGGCGTTTGCTACGCCAGGGTTGTGGGTTCGATTCCCACGGGGGGCCAGTATAAAAAAATAAAAAATGTATTCACTAACTGTAAGTCGCTCTGGATAAGAGCGTCTGCTAAATGACTAAAATGTAAATGTAAATGTAATTGATCATTAGAAAACCCTTTTGAAATTATGTTAGCACAGCTGAAAACTGTTGTGCTGATTAAAGAAGCAATAAAACTGGCCTTCTTGAGACTAGTTGAGTATGTGGAGCATCAGCAATTCTGGGTTCAATTACAGGCTCAAAATGGCCAGAAACAAATAACTTTCTTCCGAAACTCGTCAGTCTATTCGTGTTCTGAAAAATGAAGGCTATTCCATGCGAGAAATTGCCAAGAAACTGAAGATCTCGTACAACGCTGGGTACTACTCCCTTCACAGAACAGTGCAAACTGGCTCTAACCAGAATAGAAAGAGGAGTGTGAGGCCCCGGTGCACAACTGAGCAAGAGGACAAATACATTAGAGTGTCTAGTTTGAGACACAGACGCCTCACAGGTCTTCAACTGGCAGCTTCATTAAATAGTAGCCGCAAAACACCAGTCTCAACATCAACAGTGAAGAGGCGACTCCGGGATGCTGACCTTCTAGGCAGAGTTGCAAAGAAAAAGCCATATCTCAGACTGGCCAATAAAAATAAAAGATTAAGGTGGGCAGTCTGAGATATGGCTTTTTCTTTGCAACTCTGCCTAGAAGGTCAGCATCCCGGACACTCTAATGTATTTGCCTCTAAAACTAGTCTCAAGAAGGCCAGTTTTATTGCTTCTTTAAATCAGCACAACAGTTTTCATCTGTGCTAACATAATTGCAAAAGGGTTTTCTAATGAACAATTAGCCTTCTAAAATGATAAACTTGGATTAGCAAACACAATGTGCCATTGGAACACAGGACTGATGGTTGCTGATAAATGGGCCTCTGTACGCCTATGTAGATATTCCATTAAAAATCAGCCGTTTCCAGCTACAATAGCCATTTACAACATTAACAATGTCTACACTGTATTTCTGATAAATTTGATGTTATTTTAAATGGACAAAAAAAAATTGCTTTTCTTTCGGAAACAAGGACATTTCTAAGTGACCCCAAACTTTTGAACGGTAGTGTAAGTATTCAGGATCGAGGCAAAGATGAACGGAGCAAAGTACAGAGAGATCCTTGATGAAAACCTGCTCCAGAGCGTTCAGGACCTCAGACTGGGGTGAAGGTTCACCTTCCAACAGGACAACGACCCTAAGCACACAGCCAAGACAACGCAGAAGTGGCTTCGGGACAAGTCTCTGAATGTCCTTGAGTGGCCCAGACAGAGCCCGGACTTGAACCCGATCCAACATCTCTGAAGAGACCTGAAAATAGACGTGCAGCAACGCTCCCAATCCAACCTGACAGAGCTTGAGAGGATCTGCAGAGAAGAATGGGAGAAACTCCCCAAATACCGGTGTGCCAAGCTTGTAGCATCATACCCAAAAAGACTCGAGGCTATAATTACTTATTTATTTATTTTTTAACTGTTGTTTTTGCTTTGTCATCATGGGGGTATTGTGTGTAGATCAATTTTAGAATAAGGCTGTAATGTAACAAAATGTGGAAAAGTGTCTGAATACATTTTAGTAATTTAGCAGACTCTCTTATCCAGAGCGACTTAGTGAGTGCATACATTATTTTTTTTCATTTTATTTTTTTTCATACTGGCCCCCCCCTGGGAAACGAACCCACAACCCTGGCGTTGCAAACGCCATGCTCTACCAACTGAGCTACATCCCTGCCGGCCATTCCCTCCCCTACCCTGGACGACGCTGGGCCAATTGCACTGTATATGGTTTGAACTTGGCACAGGAGTCCTACCTCCAGCCTATTGTGATAAAACACAGATCTCTTTAGATGGATCTGTAAAGACATTTCTTTTTTCTTGTACGGGTCATAGTGCAACGATAGAGGTTCACGTTCACACCCTGGATGGCCCCCAATTTGCCAATATGTGTTGAATCTTCAGATGCTACATCCATCTTTGGACTTATAAATGAATGATACAGGTAAATATCAACGTTAAACATGGTTAAAACTATATTTTTTGATAGCATGGATGGTCAGCCCTTGGACAGCGGTTACATGTCTTCAACCCTCAGATTTTTACCAAAACATGGGGTGGCTAAAAACGCTTTATTATTTCAACTGCTGATAGCCTCCAATGTTTTCAGGAAAGAAATCCAGTACTCACATGAACCTCTGGGTATAGCTTGATCAGGAAGCGTTTCC
The DNA here is from genome assembly GCF_964263955.1 of Coregonus lavaretus. NCBI lineage: Eukaryota > Metazoa > Chordata > Actinopteri > Salmoniformes > Salmonidae > Coregonus > Coregonus lavaretus. Next base: position 63,672,489 of record NC_139993.1, on the reverse strand, counting down.
TCTTGAAGCTCAGCTTGCGGATCTTGGACCAATTGAAGGTGTTTATTTTAGTGTTACCCTGGGAAAAAAATGAGACCGAAGACAAAAATCTGAAACCTGATATGAGGCCTCGGGGTGTGTGTGTGTGTGTGTGTGTGTGTGTGTGTGTGTGTGTGTGTGTGTGTGTGTGTGTGCCTGTATGTGTGTGCGCGCGTGCCTGTGTGTGCGCGCCTGTGTGCGTGCACGTGTGTGTGTATGCCTGTGCGTGTGTGTGTGTGTGTATGCCTGTGTGTGCGTGTGCCTGTATGTGTGTGTGTGCCCCTGTATGTGTGTGTGTGTATGCCTGTGAGTGCGTGTGCGTGTGCCCCTGTATGTGTAAGTGTGTGTGCCTGTGTGTGTGTGTATGTGCGTGTGTATTAGCAGTAGAACTACCCCTCACCTGGAAGACCTGCAGGCCTATGTGAGCCACGGACAGGTTGATCTTAGTTCCCTCACGGTCGGCTGCAGGGTGGAACCGGACGCCGTACATCTCCAGTTTACGGGCGATCTCCAGAACCTGGAAGTCTGAGTCGGCTGGAGTCTGCCCGCTAGGGGGAGAGAGACGGGGGGAGTTTAATTCCATTCACTTCAGGAAGTTTGTCTTTGCAATGATGGTATGGCACCAATTTTGGAACCTTGGCTCAGAACTCTGGTTCACTTTACTGGCCTTATTCATGAATTTGTCTGAAATGAGTGGAGAGCCATGAGTGAAGGTGTGAGTAAACTGAATATTTAACAGTCTACTGGGTATTAAAACCTATAGAAAGATCAGAGAGAATGGCTGGCTGGCTGGCTGAACTTAAACATGGCTGACATGTCAACATGGGATGTGGTGATTCTCCTGAGAAGAGGAGAGTCACTCTAGGAATAAAACACAACGACTGTAAATCCCCCGAAAGCTCCTCTCCATAGCCCTAACCTCTTAAAGGACTTCAATCAAAACGTTTGACTCACAACATGTTGGAGGAGGAAATCCATCCAACCGCCAATCTGAATGTTTTCTAGTGGAGCGAACGCGTGCGTGTCCAGACTAAATCGTGATGCTCGTCTTTGGTTAGTAGGGTGGCAGTATGCCAGATCATCACCCAGCATTCTAATTTTGTTCATCCTTTAAGCTGTGAAATCTCCTTATGCCACTCCCTCCCCCCTCCCTTGTTCCCTCCCCCCTCCCTTGTTCCCTGCCCTCCTCTCCTCTCCTGCCCTCCCCTCATCTACTCTTCCCTTACCCTCCTCCCCGCCGTCTGGCTAATCAAATAGCCTGGCCTGAGCTGAGGAGGATTATATCAGGGTGCTAGGGAGGAGGCTAGGAGGATTAGATCAGGGTGCTAGGGAGGAAGCTTCCTCCCCAACAGTAACAGCCAGAGCTTCCTACCCAACAGTAACAGCCAGAGCTTCCTCCCCAACAGTAACAACCAGAGCTTCCTCCCCAACAGTAACAACCAGAGCTTCCTCCCCAACAGTAACAACCAGAGCTTCCTCCCCAACAGTAACAACCAGAGCTTCCTCCCCAACAGTAACAACCAGAGCTTCTTCCCCAACAGTAACAACCAGAGCTTCCTCCCCAACAGTAACAACCAGAGCTTCCTCCCCAACAGTAACAACCAGAGCTTCCTCCCCAACAGTAACAACCAGAGCTTCCTCCCCAACAGTAACAGCCAGAGCTTCCTCCCCAACAGTAACAGCCAGAGCTTCCTCCCCAACAGTAACAGCCAGAGCTTCCTCCCCAACAGTAACAGCCAGAGCTTCCTCCCCAACAGTAACAGCCAGAGCTTCCTCCCCAACAGTAACAACCAGAGCTTCCTCCCCAACAGTAACAACCAGAGGGGGAGGTTTCCCATTATCCATTTAGAAATTCATAAAATTGGCGACAGCCTGTATACCCTCCCACCTATCGGTTTGACGTCTCAAGCAGCCCGCGGAAGCCAGCATGGATAGAAAGCAAGAATTGATTTGCCACGTTCTAATAATTATCACGTGCCAACGTATCGCCAAAGCCTGTGCCATGGTGAAGATTTGGATGGTGAAACTCGCGTCCAGCCAACCAGAAAAGCAAGTCGAAGCAATACATTTCTATTATCGAAAATAATTGATTTAGCAAGCAGTACGCATTTAGAATTAAAATGTGGAGTGGTAGCTTTATATAGCTACGTGATGACATCATGTGCCCCACATAACTTCCAAATTATTCAGCAATCATAATAATTTTCGGAAAACACCGTTTCCACCATCATTTGTCGCAATACAGCAAGTTAGACCCCCTCTGTCACACGGATAACATTTTGGTTGAACTTGTAGAAAATGTCTCCTATATCTGCCGTTTTCATTACACGTTGCAATGAACCAGGTCGATAGAAACCTGGCTATCGGCACTCTGAGGAAAGGAGAGGCAGGGTGCGTTTATATTCCCTTTATAGTGCACTACCCTTTGACCAGGGCCCATTTGGGACGCAACCCAAGTCTATAGAAAAGGAGTGGAAAGCCACTAGCAGCCCATGGAGGGCGTTTGAACAGGCTGAAATGTGGGAAAAGGCCAGTGAGCTTAAAAAAATAAAAAAAATAAAAAGATTACCACGAATAGAAAATTTGAATTCTGAACAGCTGCCAGACTCAACTCCTCCCAGAGACGGTCACATTTAGTTGTCTATTGACTACATGGCTGATGTGCGAATTTGAAGTGTCTGTGTCAGCTTTTGTCCAGTAGAAATCTCTTTGAGATAATGTTCCTTTTTAGGTAAAAAGTTAAAACGCAGGTTTATGCGTATCCAATAAACCCTGTTGTAATCTTATTATCAAGCTATTCAAAACAATTTAGCGCTGCCTGAAACAATTGTAAAAAAATAAAATAAAAACGTTAAAGTCTATGTCAAAGACTACCGCGGAACATTAGCTTAAAAACAACAATATGTTCAGTACTGAGGCAAATCAGACAAATCTGCTAAAACAAATGCATCTTAGGTTCAGCTTCATTGTGTGACGTCATTCCAAGCAGCATAGCATTGGAATGGTTCATCAAGTTCAAGCTGCAGATCGTCGCAGTGTTAGACGCTGCGTTCCAAATGGCACCCTATTCCCTACAGGGCTCTGGTCAAAAGTACTGCACCGTGTTGGGAATAGGGGTGCCTTTCGGGACAGAAACCGCGTTAAACTGAAGGCACGGATACCATCATGCCACATTCATGGTTCATCCAGCGGAAAATTCCAGAAAACAGTGGCGTTAAAACACAGAACACTGGCTTCCACCCTGAAACACGCAGCACACTACAGACAGAGGCTTTGTCCCAAATGGCACCCTATTCCCTATATAGTGCACTACTTTTGACCAGGGGAATGTAGGGAAAAGGGTGCCATTTGAGACACTGACAGATAAACACTGGTTACTGAGGAGGACTGGCATGTACCTGTTAGAAAAAAGGTCTTGGAAGAAAACTGTAACTAACGACGTAGAGACGAAGATGGTTTTCATACTCATGCTTCAAGGAGGTAATTTGTGTTGTGAAGTGTTGAAGTTAATCAAACCGGACCTTCATATCCTCTCAAAACATTGGAAAGCGACAAGAAACATATCCGTGTAGTCATCAGTACAACATGGAAAATGGGACTACCTTATAGCATGGAGCGAAATGAACATGGACTGAGTATGCAGTACAGAGAAAGCCTGGTCCCAGATCTGTTTGCGTCATCTTGCCAACTCATCGTCATGCAGATAGCCATAGGAGTTGGTTATACAGTACAAACAGGTCCTGGACCAGGCTTAGGACAGAGGTGACCTCGGATTAACTGGGGTATGAGGTGAGGAGAGAACAGAAGGGAGGTAGCGACTCACAGGTGTCTACGGTGCAGTTCAATGATCCTCTCCTGTATCCTCTCCTGATTGGGCAGCAGCTTGTTCAGCTTCAGGAAGTCCCTGTCTGCCACGTCGTCATAGTCCCCTATCTCCGCTGTGATTGGAGGAGAGGGGGGGGGGGCGGCGTTATAATGCAGCAACGTAGCACCATGATAATAATCCACAAAAAAAAAAGGTAATCAAATCACATTTATCCATTGTCAATATAACGTGTATATAATGCAGCTATTACGGCTGTTCATTTGGTAACGCTTTATTGGAAGGGTAGCCTTTATAAGCGCAGACTTCATAAACACATTCATAAAATCAGTACATACACATTTATCTATTACACCAGCGAAAAGCTAGTCACATTTACATTGAAGGAGGTGTGAGGCCAACAGGGCAGCAGTGTTCTCTGTACAGCTCAACCTGCCATCTATCAGATCTCTCTTCATCTGGAGGGAGAACAGGTACCTGGGAAAACATACAGGGCTTCAGTTTATGGTGCTTTTCAATATGGATACCGGTGTTACACCGATGTCTACACTTTGGTGTACAGGAGAAATTGCGTTTCCATATCTAGGGCCAACAGGTACTTGGAAATGAAACACAGGACTTTAGTGAAACAGTTACAGTGCATTCGAAAAGTATTCAGACCCCTTCACTTTTTCCACATTTTGTTATGTTACAGCCTTATTCTAAAATTGATTAAATAAACTTTTGCCCTCAATCTACACACAATAACCCATAATGACAAAGCTAAAACAAGTTTTTTAGAAATGTTTGCAAAAGTATTACAAATAAAAATCTGACCCTTTGCTATGAGACTCAATTGAGCTCAGGTGCATCCTGTTTCCATTGATCATCCTTGAGATGTTCCTACAACTTGATTGGAGTCCACCTGTGGTAGATTGATTGGACATGATTTGGAAAGGCACACCTGTCTATATAAAAGGTCCCACAGTTGACAGTGCATGTCAAAGCAAAAACCAAGCCATGAGGTCGAAGGAATTGTCCGTACAACGAGACAGGATTGTGTCGAGGCACAGATCTGGGGAAGGGTACCAAAACATTTCTGCAGCATTGAAGGTCCCCAAGAACACAGTGACCTCCATCATTCTTAAATGGAAGAAGTTTGGAACCACCAAGAATCTTCCTAGAGCTGGCCGCCCGGCCAAACTGAGCAATCGGGGGAGAAGGGCCATGGTCAGGGAGGAGACCAAGAACCCAATGGTCACTCTGACAGAGCTCCAGAGTTCCTCTGTGGAGATGGGACAACTTTCCAGAAGGACAACCATATCTGCAGCATGGTAGAGTGGCCAGATGGAAGCCACTCCTCAGTAAAAGGCATATGACAGCTAGCTTTGAGTTTGCCAAAAGGCACCTAAAGGACTCTCAGACCATGAGAAACTAGATCCTCTGGTCTGATGAAACCAAGATTGAATTCTTTGGCCTGAATGCCAAGTGTCACGTCTGGAGGAAACCTGGCACCATCTCTACGGTGAAGCATGGTGGTGGCAGCATCATGCTGTGGGGATGTTTTTCAGCGGCAGGGACTGGGAGACTAGTCAGGATTGAGGCAAATATGAATGGAGCAAAGTACAGAGAGATCCTTGATGAAAACCTGCTCCAGAGTGCTCAGGACCTCAGACTGGGGCGAAGGTTCACCTTCCAACAGGACAACGACCCTAAGCACACAGCCAAGACAACGCAGGAGTGGCTTCGGGACAAGTCTCAATGTCCTTGAGTGGCCCAGCCAGAACCCAGACTTGAACCCGATCCAACATCTCTGGAGAGACCTGAAAATAGCTGTGCAGCAACGCTCCCCATCCAACCTGACAGAGCTTGAGAGGATCTGCAGAGAAGAATGGGAGAAACTCCCCATATACAGGTGTGCCAAGCTTGTAGCGTCATACCCAAGAAGACACAAGGCTGTAATCGCTGCCAAAGGTGCTTCAACAAAGTACTGAGTAAAGGGTCTGAAGACTTATATATAAATGTCATTTCAGTTGTTTGTTTTGCAAAATTTTCTAAAAACCTGGTTTTTGCTTTGTCATTATGGGGTATCGTGTGTAGATTGATGAGGGGAAAAAAACAATTTAATCAATTTTAGAATAAGGCTGTAACGTTACAAAATGTGGAAAAAGTGAAGGGGTCTGAATACGTCGGGACTTTAGTTTAGTGTACATCTGGTCATCCGTCTCTTATATAATAACAATGCCAGCTTGTCAGAGGCAGTGTCATCAGCTTATCAAAATAATGACTGAGAACAATTCAATCTTAAATGACAGCTGTCCTGTTAACGTCTACTGCGACTACGGCACAGAGAGGAAAGACTGAGGGTGTGTCCCCAAATGGCACCATATTCCCTATATAGTGCACTACTTTTGACCAAAAAGTAGTACACTAAAATAAAAGTGCCATTTGAGACACAGCAGAGAGTGAGGGACAGTCAGAGAGTGAGAGACAGCAGAGAGTGAGGGACAGCAGAGAGTGAGGGACAGCAGAGAGTGAGGGACATCAGAGAGTGAGGGACAGCAGAGAGTGAGGGACAGTCAGACCTAGTGTACTCTTCCTGTAGCTGACCAGGGTCTGGGGGAAAGAACTTCACTGAAAGCCTGAAGAGGGTGTTCATGGGTCCTGAAACAAACAAACAAACAAACAAGACGTAAACTTAAAAACAATACTCCAATTCTGTTGTGGTAGAAATGCTCCATGTCTGTGTGGACTTACTCTTCACTTGGTTCACTACGAGCTTCGTGGGTTCCAACCAAACCTGAAAAAACAAAAAAAGTTAAATTATGAGGAGCCTTGAAATCATTATTGAAAAAGGAACGCTTGAGATCTTTAGACACACATACTCCCTTCCTCTCTGCTCTGTTTGTGGCTAGTGGTCCAAGAGATGGTACTGTCCAACAGTCATAATTCAGGCGTGATGGGACCACAGCTATGTAGATGGCTGCCTTGGTGACAGTGGTGGACGCTGTGAGTGACAGTTAAGGGGTTGGGGGGGGGGGGGGGGGGGGGGGGGCTGGGTTGGGGGCATTCCATGGCCACATTGACCCTGCTCCCACCCTCCACCTTAAATCACACCTGGGCCTGATCGAGAGAGGAATGTACCTTCTATTCCCACCTCCTCAGCTCCTCTCTATATAAAGGATGCAGGACAGCATGAGTCCAGTGTCGTTCAGTGTGAAAATGTATGCACTCACTAACTGTAAGTCACTCTGGATAAGAGCGTCTGCTAAAATGACAACAAAAAAGACAACAGCCACCTGGATGACCTTTGACCTTAGTGAGGAAAGGACATCAGCAACATATGGGAAAGCATTCCAGTTGAAAGATCACTTTCAAATTGTTGAAGGTCTAAACCAGGGATGGGCAACTGGTGGCCCCCCCTTTGTGTGTGTGTGTGTATCAGTCAAAAGTTTGGACACACCTACTCATTCAAGGGTTTTCCTTTATTTTTACTATTTTCTACATTGTAGAATAATAGTGAAGACATCAAAACTATGAAATAACAAACATGGAATCATGTAGTAACTAAAAAGTGTTAAACAAATCAAAATATATTTTATACTTGAGATTCTTCAAATAGCCACCATTTGCCTTGATGACAGCTTTGCACACTCTTGGCATTCTCTCAACCAGATTCACCTGGAATGCTTTTCCAACAGTCTTGAAGGAGTTCCCACATATGCTGAGCACTTGTTGGCTGCTTTTCCTTCACTCTGCCATCCGACTCATCCCAAACCATCTCAATTGGGTTGAGCTCGTATGATTCTGGAGGCCAGGTCATCTGATGCAGCACTCCATCACTCTCCTTCTTGGTCAAATAGCCCTTACACAGCCTGGAGGTGTGTTGGGTCATTGTCCTGTTGAAAAAGAATGATAGTCCCACTAAGCCCAAACCAGATGAGATGGCGTATCGCTGCAGAATGCTGTGGTAGCCATGCTGATTAAGTGTGCCTTGAATTCTAAATAAATCACAGAGTGTCACCAGCAAAGCACCCCCACACCATAACACCTCCTCCTCCATGCTTTACGGTGGGAAATACACATGTGGAGATCATCCTTTCACCCACACCGCGTCTCACAAAGACACGGCGGTTGGAAACAAAAATCTCCAATTTGGACTTCAGACCAAAGGACACATTTCCACCGGTCTAATGTCCATTGCTCGTGTTTCTTGGCCCAAGCAGGTCTCTTCTTCTTATTGGTGTCCTTTAGTAGTGGTTTCTTTGCAGCAATTCAACCATGAAGGCCTGATTCACACAGTCCCCTCTGAACAGTTCTTGAGATCTTGAGATGCGTCTTGAGCTCTGTGAAGCATTTATTTGGTCTGCAATTTCTGAGGCTGGTATCTCTAATGAACTTATCCTCTGCAGCAGAGGTAACTCTGGGTCTTCCATTCCTGTGGCGGTCCTCATGAGAGCCAGTTTCATCATAGCGCTTAATGGGTTTTGCGAATGCACTTGAAGAAACGTTCAAAGTTCTTGAAATGCTCCGTATTGACTGACCTTCATGTCTTAAAGTAATGATGTACTGTCGTTTCTCTTTGCTTATTTGAGCTGTTCTTGCCATAATATGGACTTGGTATTTTACAAAATAGGGCTCTGAAATGCATTCCAGGTGACTACCTCATGAAGCTGGTTGAGAGAATGCCAAGCGTGTGCAAAGCTGTCATTAAGGCAAAGGGTGGCTATTTGAAGAATCTCAAATATAAATTTGATTTGTTTAACACTTTTTTGGTTACTACATGATTCCATATGTGTTATTTCATAGTTTTGATGTCTTCACTATTATTCTACAAATGTAAAAAATTGTTTAAAAAAATGAAAATAAAAACCCTTGAATGAGTAGGTGTCCAAACTTTTGACTGTTAGTGTATATGAACTCAGTCTGCGTCTCAACTTACTGTTGAGAGTTAGAATAGTAGAATACACAAGGTGCAATTTTTTTTTTAAAAAGTGGTTGTCCATCACCAGTTATTCTCTTATGTCAGTCAGTCACTTAATTAGCCCATGTCAGCTAATTTGTTTAGATTGGTAAATGAGTCTAGCGGCCAGCTATCTAAACCTGTAATAAGAGTGGTCAAACTACCGACCAGGGTGGGGCCCATTGCAAACATTTGCCTCCACCCTATAGCAAAATGTGTAAAACAGCATGAAATGAGTTCTAGAATTGCAAAAACCGTCTCTCCGCCCCATGGCAAAATGTGTAGAATTGCAGGAAATTCTCTTTAAAACTTAAAATTGTTTCTCTTCACTGTCACGAGGGGGGCATTGATGTGGGTACGTAGACCCACAAGCCACTACGTACCCTCATGACGACTTCTATTTTTTGTGTGTGGCCCCCACCCCCCCCATCACAGTTGCCCATCCCTGGTCTACACGACTATGGCGTCTCCATCTCTACACGACTATGGCGTCTCCATCTCTACACGACTATGGCGTCTCCATCTCTACACGACTATGGCGTCTCCATCTCTACACGACTATGGCGTCTCCATCTCTACACGACTATGGCGTCTCCATCTCTACACGACTATGGCGTCTCCATCTCTACACGACTATGGCGTCTCCATCTCTACACGACTATGGCGTCTCCATCTCTACAGGACTATGGCGTCTCCATCTCTACAGGACTATGGCGTTATCGATTCAGATTGAGTGCACTTCAATTGCTATGGTCTCCATGACAATACTCCTTTCGCAAATCTGACAGCAGGTCAGAACAGATGTGTACTGGGTGCTAAGTTTTTTTTTTTATTAAGGAAGTTGGCTTTTAGATTGCCTTAACTGTGATCCGACTGAACCTCCGACCTCTCCTGGACAGACCACAGGATGGATCCAGTGAACCTCGCAGGCATCTGAAAACGTCCCCGGGTCCATCCTCTTTGAACTAGCCCTCCTAACGGTCTCCCGTGTGTCGCTGATTCCTTTTAGACAGGTTTTTTTTAATACCACGTCCAGACCATTTTTATTTATGTTTCAACAACATCCGGTTCTTAACGTTTTTATTTGGGTGCTTTTACGACAAGTTTAAACCAATACACTGCAGAGCGAGGAGAGGCGATGTGTCTAAAGTCCAGAGAGCAGCTGAGAAAATACCACCTTTTAAAACTCCAAAAGGATCCTCTAGGATCTTCCCTTCTTTACAGAATAATCAAAACAGCTATTTTCCCAGTGAACTCGTTCATCAAGTCATAGTTAGTGGAGTACCTACCCAGTTCATCTGCATGTTCTGGAACTCCAGGCCAAAGTAATCGCTCTCCATTAGGTTGCTCCTCCGGAACACGTCGGAGAGAAGAGTCTGTCCGTCAGCTCTGGACTACAGGAGACAGAGAGAGGGGGGAGAGCACGTCACCACTTTGTGAGAATAAATATTTTATGACATGAAAAATGCAGACTATCCCTGTCTAGATTTACAGTACCTTGTCTGAACACAAATAGTGGTCAATTGTTCACAAGTCAGTGATAAAAAAATAAAAATATTCTAGTGTTCTCTAATAACTAACCTGCACTCAACATACCACACAAATTATTAAAGGTAATTCAGTCCGAATAGGACAAAGGCAGTCATTCAGGTTACATAACGTCATTCACATTTGAGTCAATCTGTTATAAGGCTTGAACACAGTTGAGGTGAGTGTCTGTGGAATCTGTCAATGACCCACTGTCTGTCTGATAGCAGTACCAGCGGCCTGTCTGTCTGTCTGATAGCAGTACCAGTGGCCAGAATGTCTGTACCAGTGGCCGCGGGAAGTCGTTTGCTTGAGTTGTGTGTCAACAAATAACAGATTGGTGATTCTCTCTCTTCTATGTATGACAACCTAACTAACAGGCCCTTCCCTGGACCTGAACTGAGTACTGTAAATTCACATGGGAGGGTAATGGAAATAAACTCTCCCCGTCCTTCAGCTTACCTTCGCAACGCTGTTGGGTTTGTTTTCACTAAGTGCAGCACTAATTACTATGTACCAGGAATAGGCTTGGGCGGTAGACCGTGTATACTGTGGTATTTTGAGCAGGAATGGTATGAAAATCTGGATACTGCCCAACCTTAACCAGGAACATACTGCAGTTGGGGTTTGGAATCCTAGCCCCGTGACCTCCATAGAAAATGATAGTGTGAGACATCTGGTTGTAATGTAAAATTGTATTTTTAAAAACCTTATAAAAAATAAAGTCTGGTTTGCATTGGCTACACGACCATTACATCGCTCTGTTTCTACAAAGACTAGGGAGATAATGGAAGTAGCCTTTTTTTAAAAGACATGCTCCAGTGATTTTTGAACTTTTCGTGTTGAAAAGCAATATCCCAAGTATAAATACAGTAAAGTAAACACACGAAAGCCCTTGTCCAGCTCGTTCCACGGAGGGCCGAGCGTCTGCAGGTTTTCCCTCCTCCCTTGTAATTGATTGAGGAATTAAGGTCAGTGATTAATAAGGAACTCCCCTCACCTGGTTGTCTAGGTCTTAAGGTCACTGATTAGTAAAGGAACTCCCCTCACCTGGTTGTCTAGGTCTTAAGGTCACTGATTAGTAAAGGAACTCCCCTCACCTGGTTGTCTAGGTCTTAAGGTCACTGATTAGTAAGGAACTCCCCTCACCTGGTTGTCTAGGTCTTAAGGTCACTGATTAGTAAGGAACTCCCCTCACCTGGTTGTCTAGGTCGTCATTGAAAGGAGAAACAAGCAGACACTAGGCCAGGGTTCTTCAATTCCGGTCCTGGAGAGCCGAAACACTGTTTTTTTATTTCTACTTGGTAGTTAATTGCACTCACCTGGTGTCCCAGGTCTGAATTAGCCCCTGATTAGAAGGAGAGGATGAAAAACAGAGGTGTTTCAGCCCTCCAGGACCGGAGTTGAAGAACCCTGCACTAAAGGGTCAAAAAATATGTTTTGAGCAAAATAGTTTTTTTTTTAAAGACAACTTCAAGGAGTAGTGTGTTCATCATAAACCTTGTAAAGGAACGTTGAAGAGAAAGCGGGAAGGCTTTGGGTGTAAATCAAATCCTCTCCTCTCCTGCCTGGGAGACACAGCGCCATCTCCCACAATCACAAGTGGGACGTAGTCAGAAGCAGTGTCCCCAAACGGCACTAATTCCCTATTTAGTGCACCACTTTTGACCAGGGCCCATAGGGAAACACATTCCTTATAGACAAGACAGAGAGCCATGTGAAAGACATTCCTTATAGACAAGCAGAGAGCCATGTGAAAGACATTCCTTATAGACAAGCAGAGAGCCATGTGAAAGACATTCCTTATAGACAAGACAGAGAGCCATGTGAAAGACATTCCTTATAGACAAGCAGAGAGCCATGTGAAACACATTCCTTATAGACAAGACAGAGAGCCATGTGAAAGACATTCCTTATAGACAAGACAGAGAGGCATGTGAAAGACATTCCTTATAGACAAGCAGAGAGCCATGTGAAACACATTCCTTATAGACAAGCAGAGAGCCATGTGAAGGACATTCCTTATAGACAAGACAGAGAGCCATGTGAAAGACATTCCTTATAGACAAGCAGAGAGCCATGTGAAACACATTCCTTATAGACAAGCAGAGAGCCATGTGAAAGACATTCCTTATAGACAAGCAGAGAGCCATGTGAAAGACATTCCTTATAGACAAGCAGAGAGCCATGTGAAAAGACATTCCTTATAGACAAGCAGAGAGCCATGTGAAACACATTCCTTATAGACAAGCAGAGAGCCATGTGAAAGACATTCCTTATAGACAAGCAGAGAGCCATGTGAAAGACATTCCTTATAGACAAGCAGAGAGCCATGTGAAAGACATTCCTTATAGACAAGACAGAGAGCCATGTGAAAGACATTCCTTATAGACAAGACAGAGAGCCATGTGAAAGACATTCCTTATAGAAAAGCAGAGAGCCATGTGAAAGACATTCCTTATAGACAAGACATAGAGCCATGTGAAACACATTCCTTATAGACAAGACAGAGAGCCATGTGAAAGACATTCCTTATAGACAAGACAGAGAGCCATGTGAAAGACATTCCTTATAGACAAGCAGAGAGCCATGTGAAAGACATTCCTTATAGACAAGCAGAGAGCCATGTGAAACACATTCCTTATAGACAAGCAGAGAGCCATGTGAAAGACATTCCTTATAGACAAGACAGAGAGCCATGTGAAAGACATTCCTTATAGACAAGACAGAGAGCCATGTGAAAGACATTCCTTATAGAAAAGCAGAGAGCCATGTGAAAGACATTCCTTATAGACAGGCAGAGAGCCATGTGAAAGACATTCCTTATAGAAAAGCAGAGAGCCATGTGAAAGACATTCCTTATAGACAGGCAGAGAGCCATGTGAAAGAGCCTGAAGTCGTTTTAGAATCCAGCATGAGGGAGAAGCAAGGAGAATAAGACTTCACAGGAGAATTTACACTCAAACCCATTTCCTAAACGGAGAATGAGTTAGCATTGAGCAACCACAATTAGTGCGCCTCTCCTCTGGGCAGAGTTATGTTTTGCTTCTACAAAACTGTGTCCATGATAACATTCAATCATCAATAAATTGTATTCATTCTTGCACCATGTGATAAATCATCATTTCTAAAGATGTATTTTTCTCCTCTATGCTGCCTGATCTATTATCCTGCGTGGATAAATGACAGACAGTTGTTTGTCGGCGCACGTCTGGAGCCGCTGAGCGTGTATAAAACCTGCTGTAGGACTCATTGCGGCCAGCAGGTCAAAAACAAACCACCAAAATGAACGAGTCACTCACAAAAAAATACTAAAGCACAAAGTGAGTCAGTAAAAAGAGTTGTTCAAAATTAACTAAATTGTTTGTGAACTGCACATCACTAAAAACACAAATCGTGTCCCTCAGACTACAGGAAGTCTCCAAACTATCCTTTAAAAAAAGAATCATAAAATAATATTAGTCTGAGGGGGTCTTCTACTACACAATATATATTTATTAAAAGGGTCTAAAATGCCAACATTCCCTGCAGCCAGGTGAAAATGAAATTTAAAAAAAGTAGGGAGGGTGTTACAAATGTCAAATCTCACCTAATCTATTGAGGAAGGAGTCCAATACTATCAACACTGTTTACTGTAGGTGTAAAACAGACTGGAAATAGTACCTACACCACCTGTGAGTGGGAAACACCCTAGCCCTAGCTATGTGACCAGCTGGCCAAAGACTGTTTGTCAGCCGATAACAGTTAGCTAGCTAGCGCTAAAATCAGGATCAGGGGAAGCGATTAGGTGTACCTGCCGGCCTTCCCTGACCCCAAATGTTACTACATGTAATGCTACAGTCTCACACAAATGCTAGGCTAACGCCGCCATCAGAACCCCAAGGGGTGCACCTTTTGTTTTTTTGCTATATCACTACACAGCTGATTCAAAATTAAATCAAAGCTTGATGATTAGTTGATTATATGAAAAATCAGCTGTGCAGTGTTAAGGCAAAAAACAAAAAATCTGCATCCCTTGGGGTCCCGAGGACCGAGTTTTGGAAACCCTGACTTAACTACTCCAAAGCTGGGTGGTTGTTCATTAAAATAGTTTTACAAAGTCATTTATATTTTATACAATTAAAATTTAACTACTAATAAATCTTAAGGAGATTTTATCAACTTCCTCATTTAGGGACTCCTTTGGGTTCTGCCTGCACTCTCATCCTGTGAGACTTGGTGTGGTTTTGTAAACAAAACTCCCTGTTGCGTACTTTCGTAGCTAAAGTAGCTAGCTTGCTTGTTATCGGTAAATCATCATAACATTTGATAAGTCATGTCGGACTTTGGAGGTAGAAGACCATTTTTATTTCAGAGCCATATTTAATTCGAGGCAGAATTTAGGAGCACGGCGGGAGGCTGAATCGGAGGAGCAGGTAGACGAGCTACCAGGAGCAGTGGCGAGAGCTGAGGTCTGAGGGGGAGTGGTGGGGCAACTGTGGGACATGGCAATCCACGGCAAACGACAACGTGTGTTCGTGCTGCAGAGTGGGACATGTTTACATTTTACGTCATTTATCCAGAGCGACTTACAGTTAGTGAATGCATACATTATATATATTTATTTATTTTCATACTGGCCCCCCGTGGGAATCGAACCCACAACCCTGGCGTTGCAAACGCCATGCTCTACCAACATCCCTGCCGGCCATTCACTCCCCTACCCTGGGCCAATTGTGTGCCTGGGCCATGGGTCTCCCGGTCGCGGCCGGTTACAACAGAGCCTGGATTCGAACCAGGATCTCTAGTGGCACAGCTAGCACTGCGATGCAGTGCCTTAGACCACTGCGCCACTCGGGAGACATGTGACTGCCATTGATTGGAGGGGGGGGGGGGGGGGGGGGAGATGGACTAGGACGAGGGAACAGAAGAGTCATGCCTTCATGTGCTGTTTGTGCCGTTAATCACAAATATCCCTCGCCGACAGGATTCAAGGAGACAGGATTTAAAATGGGCCGGTTGTAATTTACACTACGATGATTCAGCTTCACAGCCAGACATGGCCTAACCAACTGACATGGCCTACTGTAATAAAAATGCCATTAGAACCAGTACCATCTGTTTTGTTGCCATCTACTACAAGTGATTCATTACAGTATGCCACATGCTAGTGTAGTGTATGAGATACTGATCCATTGATCTGACTGCTGTAACGTGAATACTGAAGGTCAATATAACAGATCAATGGATCAGTAACATGTGAATACTGGAGGGAAATTGGTAAAAGCCAATAAAACATAGCATAGACCTACAGTCGTGGTCAAATGTTTTGAGAATGACACAAATATTAATTTTCACGAAGTCTGCTGCCTCAGTTTTTATGATGGCAATTTGCATATACTCCAGAATGTTATGAAGCGTGATCAGATGAATTGCAATGAATTGCAAAGTCCCTCTTTGCCATGAAAATGAACTTAATCCCCCCCAAAAAACATTTCCACTGCATTTCAGCCCTGCCACACAAAAGGACCAGCTGACATCATGTCAGTGATTCTCTCGTTAACACAGGTGAGAGTGTTGACGAGGACAAGGTTGGAGATCACCCTGTCATGCTGATTGAGTCAGAATAACAGACTGGAAGCTTTAAAAGGAGGGTGGTGCTTGAAATCATTGTTCTTCCTCTGTTAACCATGGTTACCTGCAAGGAAACACGTGCCGTCATCATTGCTTTGCACAAAAAGGGCTTCACAGGAAAGGATATTGCCTTTCTAAATCAACCATTTATCGGATCATCAAGAACTTCAAGGAGAGCGGTTCAATTGTTGTGAAGAAGGCTTCAGGACGCCCAAGAAAGTCCAGCAAGCGCCAGGACTGTCTCCTAAAGTTGATTCAGTTGCGGGATCGGGGCACCACCAGTGCAGAGCTTGCTCAGGAATGGCAGCAGGCAGGTGTGAGTGCATCTGCACGCACAGTGAGGCGAAGACTTTTGGAGGATGGCCTGGTGTCAAGAAGGGCAGCGAGGAAGCCACTTCTCTCCAGGAAAAACATCAGGGACAGACTGATATTCTGCAAAAGGTACAGGGATTGGACTGCTGAGGACTGGGGTAAAGTCATTTTCTCTGATGAATCCCCTTTCCGATTGTTTGGGGCATCCGGAAAAAAGCTTGTCCGGAGAAGACAAGGTGAGCGCTACCATCAGTCCTGTGTCATGCCAACAGTAAAGCATCCTGAGACCATTCATGTGTGGGGTTGCTTCTCAGCCAAGGGAGTGGGCTCACTCACAATTTTGCCTAAGAACACAGCCATGAATAAAGAATGGTACCAACACATCCTCCGAGAGCAACTTCTCCCAACCATCCAAGAACAGTTTGGTGACGAATAATGCCTTTTCCAGAATGATGGAGCACCTTGCCATGAGACAAAAGTGATAACTAAGTTGCTCGGGGAACAAAACAGACATTTTGGGTCCATGGCCAGGAAACTCCCCAGACCTTAATCCCATTGAGAACTTGTGGTCGATCCTCAAGAGGCGGGTGGACAAACAAAAACCCCACAAATTCTGACAAACTCCAAGCATTGATTATGCAAGAATAGGCTGCCATCAGTCAGGATGTGGCCCAGAAGTTAATTGACAGCATGCCAGAGCGGATTGCAGAGGTCTTGAAAACGAAGGGTCAACACTGCAAATATTGACTCTTTGCATAAACTGAATGTCATTGTCAATGAAAGCCTTTGACACTTATGGAACGCTTGCAATTATACTTCAGTATACCATAGTAACATCTGACAAAAATATCTAAAAAAAAGAATACTGAAGCAGCAAACTTTGTGAAGACCAATACTTGTGTCATTCTCAAAACTTTTGACCACGACTGTACAGTGTGTAATGACATGACCATCCATGAACCGGCAAAGACAATCATTTATTTTTCACTGTTCACCGCCTGTAATGTCCCATAGACAGTATAGACAACAACTCACATCAATAACTGTTGAAATATACAATAGACAGTGTAAAGCAGGTATGCTACAGTAGTAGCCTACAGTTAATAGGGGCGGCAGGTAGCTTAGTGGTTAAGAGCGTTGTACCAGTAACCGAAAGGTCGCTGGTTCTAATCCCCGAGCCGACTAGGTGAAAAATCTGTCTATGTGCCCTTGAGCAAGGCACTTAACCCTAATTGCTCCTGTAAGTCGCTCTGGATAAGAGCGTCTGCTAAATTACCTATTTATTTATTTATTTATTAATAGACTTCTAAAATGCTACAGATCCAGTGTGATAATGACCAGAGGGTAACAACTGATGCTACATTAGTGTAGTAGGACCATGACCATGGGGGGGGGGGCTATGTTGGCAGCCAGACGTGTGTGCTGCAGTGACCTCCTTGCTGGGGGGGGGGCTATGTTGGCAGCCAGATGTGTGTGCTGCAGTGACCTCCTTGCTGGGGGGGGCTATGTTGGCAGCCAGATGTGTGTGCTGCAGTGACCTCCTTGCTGGGGGGGGGCTATGTTGGCAGCCAGATGTGTGTGCTGCAGTGACCTCCTTGCTGGGGGGGGCTATGTTGGCAGCCAGATGTGTGTGCTGCAGTGACCTCCTTGCTGGGGGGGGGCTATGTTGGCAGCCAGACGTGTGTGCTGCAGTGACCTCCTTGCTGGGGGGGGGCTATGTTGGCAGCCAGACGTGTGTGCTGCAGTGACCTCCTTGCTGGGGGGGGGGCTATGTTGGCAGCCAGACGTGTGTGCTGCAGTGACCTCCTTGCTGGGGGGGGGGGCTATGTTGGCAGCCAGACGTGTGTGCTGCAGTGACCTCCTTGCTGGGGGGGGGCTATGTTGGCAGCCAGACGTGTGTGCTGCAGTGACCTCCTTGCTGGGGGGGCTATGTTGGCAGCCAGACGTGTGTGCTGCAGTGACCTCCTTGCTGGGGGGGGGCTATGTTGGCAGCCAGACGTGTGTGCTGCAGTGACCTCCCTGCTGGGGGGGGGCTATGTTGGCAGCCAGACGTGTGTGCTGCAGTGACCTCCTTGCTGGGGGGGGGCTATGTTGGCAGCCAGACGTGTGTGCTGCAGTGACCTCCTTGCTGGGGGGGGCTATGTTGGCAGCCAGACGTGTGTGCTGCAGTGACCTCCTTGCTGGGGGGGGGGGGCTATGTTGGCAGCCAGACGACGGCCTCTTCAACAGGATCTGGGCTCCCAGTATTCGTCCATGCAGGACGCTCTCCATCAGGTTATTCCTGAATCTTTGAGCGGTGGGGCTATATTGGCCGCGCAATCCACTGTTTTGCTTGTTTTGGGTAGAACGACGTAGAATCTTAAAAAGAGTGGCTGAAATGTGGAAAGAGGAGAAACCAGTGAATACAATCATTACATACAGAAAGAACATATGGGACACTTTTTGGTTTCGTACATTGCATTAATGTAGGGATTAGTGCAGTGGATATAGTCAGGCCCCACACTAGAAAAAGGGTGCCTCTAAGCACACTTGAAAAGGAGCACCCATCCCCCAAAGAATTTACCAGCAACGGTTGAGGCTTGTTTATTGGCAGCCAGACGTGTGTGCTGCAGTGACCTCCTTGCTGGGGGGGGGCTATGTTGGCAGCCAGATGTGTGTGCTGCAGTGACCTCCTTGCTGGGGGGGGCTATGTTGGCAGCCAGATGTGTGTGCTGCAGTGACCTCCTTGCTGGGGGGGGGCTATGTTGGCAGCCAGACGTGTGTGCTGCAGTGACCTCCTTGCTGGGGGGGGGCTATGTTGGCAGCCAGACGTGTGTGCTGCAGTGACCTCCTTGCTGGGGGGGGCTATGTTGGCAGCCAGACGTGTGTGCTGCAGTGACCTCCTTGCTGGGGGGGGGGGCTATGTTGGCAGCCAGACGTGTGTGCTGCAGTGACCTCCTTGCTGGGGGGGGGCTATGTTGGCAGCCAGACGTGTGTGCTGCAGTGACCTCCTTGCTGGGGGGGGCTATGTTGGCAGCCAGACGTGTGTGCTGCAGTGACCTCCTTGCTGGGGGGGGGGCTATGTTGGCAGCCAGACGTGTGTGCTGCAGTGACCTCCTTGCTGGGGGGGCTATGTTGGCAGCCAGACGTGTGTGCTGCAGTGACCTCCTTGCTGGGGGGGGGCTATGTTGGCAGCCAGACGTGTGTGCTGCAGTGACCTCCCTGCTGGGGGGGGGCTATGTTGGCAGCCAGACGTGTGTGCTGCAGTGACCTCCTTGCTGGGGGGGGGCTATGTTGGCAGCCAGACGTGTGTGCTGCAGTGACCTCCTTGCTGGGGGGGGCTATGTTGGCAGCCAGACGTGTGTGCTGCAGTGACCTCCTTGCTGGGGGGGGGGGGCTATGTTGGCAGCCAGACGACGGCCTCTTCAACAGGATCTGGGCTCCCAGTATTCGTCCATGCAGGACGCTCTCCATCAGGTTATTCCTGAATCTTTGAGCGGTGGGGCTATATTGGCCGCGCAATCCAGTTTTGCTTGTTTTGGGTAGAACGACGTAGAATCTTAAAAAGAGTGGCTGAAATGTGGAAAGAGGAGAAACCAGTGAATACAATCATTACATACAGAAAGAACATATGGGACACTTTTTGGTTTCGTACATTGCATTAATGTAGGGATTAGTGCAGTGGATATAGTCAGGCCCCACACTAGAAAAAGGGTGCCTCTAAGCACACTTGAAAAGGAGCACCCATCCCCCAAAGAATTTACCAGCAACGGTTGAGGCTTGTCCTCTATTCTGGTTCTGAATGGGACGTTACTCCAGCAGACATTTACATTTTACGTCATTTAGCAGACGCTCTTATCCAGAGCGACTTACAAATTGGTGCATTCATCTTATAGCCAGTGGGATAACCACTTTACATTTTAGTCATTTAGCAGACGCTCTTATCCAGAGCGACTTACAGTTAGTGAATACATTTTTTATTTATTTTTTATACGGGCTCCCCATGGGAATCGAACCCACAACCCTGGCGTTGCAAACGCCATGCTCTACCAACTGAGCTACATCCCTGCCGGCCATTCCCTCCCCTACCCTGGACAACGCTAGGCCAATTGTGCGCCGCCCATGAGTCTCCCGGTCGCGGCCGGCTGCGACAGAGCCTGGATTCGAACCAGGATCTCTAGTGGCACAGTTAGCACTGCGATGCGGCGCCTTAGACCACTGCGCCACTCAGGAGCTCATTTACATTATATATATATATATATATATACACATTATATATTATTTTTTTGGGGGGTGGGGTAAGGATTACTTTATCCTATCCCAGGTATTCCTTAAAGAGGTGGGGTTTCAAGTGTCTCCGGAAGGTGGTGAGTGACTCCGCTGTCCTGGCGTCGTGAGGGAGCTTGTTCCACCATTGGGGAGTCCATTCACTGTCCACAGCAGGCACGTCTCCTATATCAACCTGACGTCCACAGCAAGCATGTCCCCTATTCCCCTAAGAACAGCCTCAATTCGTCGGGGCATGGACTCTACAAGGTGTCGAAAGCGTTCCACAGGGATGCTGGCCCATGTTTACTCCAATGCGTCCTCCAGTTGTGTCAAGTTGGCTGGATGTCCTTTGGGTGGTGGACCATTCTTGATACACAAGGGAAACTGTTGAGCGTGAAAAACACAGCAGTTTTGCAGTTCTTGACACAAACCTGGCACCTACTACCATACCCCGTTTAAAGGCACTTCAATCTTTTGTCTTGCCCATTCACCCTTTGAATGGCACACATACACAATCCATGTCTCAATTGTCTAAAGACATACAAACCCTTCTTCAACCCGTCTCCTCCCCTTCATCTACACTGATTGAAGTGGATTTAACAGGTGACATCAGTAAGGGATCATAGCTTTCACCTGGTCAGTCTATGACATGGAAAGAGCAGGTGTTCATAATGTTTTGTACACTGTGTTTAAAGTCAATTTATTCGTTTCTCAAGCATGTGGAAATTGTAGTTGGAAAGCACTTGAATCAAATTGAATACAGCGGAAAATAATGACCCCACTCCATTTTGAATAATAAGTAACGCTCAGTTCTGAGCATTCTTAGTCGTTTTGTTGTACTCAGCTATTCTTTGGCTTTGAGAGGAGGGCATTCACACAGATGCAGCGGATGACATGGACAGCCTATCCAGGAGAAAATTGACAAGCCTATCACATTTCATGAGAACAGCTAGCTACTATTCAAATCAAATGTTAGATAATCGTAAACACTTACCCCACTCCATTTTGTTCTGGTGTGCGTGGAATGCCACTGATGGGACCGCTGTATGCCTCAGGAAACGTCTCGTCACTTCCATCCTCTCTTAATAGTTCCCCGGTTTAATTTTTTTTTATATATATATATATTTTTTTTTTTTTAAATCGGTGCAAACTAGCTAATGTTACTGAGGAGTGTTATCTATATTCAGGGAAACTAGCCATACTTTTAAATTAGATTAGTCAATAGACGTTTGTGAAAGATTATAGCCGACCACTTCCATGGTTTCTTATTTCTAGTTTTTACAGCACACCCACAAACCATATTCGATATTAGGACAAGTAATTGTAGTCCGTCGATGTAAGTCTCATCACACTGGGGGAAAAAAGTATTTAGTCAGCCACCAATTGTGCAAGTTCTCCCACTTAAAAAGATGAGAGGCCTGTAATTTTCATCATAGGTACACGTCAACTATGACAGACAAAATGAGAGAAAAAAATCCAGAAAATCACATTGTAGGATTTTTTATGAATTTATTTGCAAATTATGGTGGAAAATAAGTATTTGGTCACCTACAAACAAGCAAGATTTCTGGCTCTCACAGACCTGTAACTTCTTCTTTAAGAGGCTCCTCTGTCCTCCACTCGTTACCTGTATTAATGGCACCTGTTTGAACTTGTTATCAGTATAAAAGACACCTGTCCACAACCTCAAACAGTCACACTCCAAACTCCACTATGGCCAAGACCAAAGAGCTGTCAAAGGACACCAGAAACAAAATTGTAGACCTGCACCAGGCTGGGAAGACTGAATCTGCAATAGGTAAGCAGCTTGGTTTGAAGAAATCAACTGTGGGAGCAATTATTAGGAAATGGAAGACATACAAGACCACTGATAATCTCCCTCGATCTGGGGCTCCACGCAAGATCTCACCCTGTGGGGCCAAAATGATCACAAGAACGGTGAGCAAAAATCCCAGAACCACATGGGGGGACCTAGTGAATGACCTGCAGAGAGCTGGGACCAAAGTAACAAAGCCTACCATCAGTAACACACTACGCCGCCAGGGACTCAAATCCTGCAGTGCCAGACGTGTCCCCCTGCTTAAGCCAGTACATGTCCAGGCCCGTCTGAAGTTTGCTAGAGTGCATTTGGATGATCCAGAAGAGGATTGGGAGAATGTCATATGGTCAGATGAAACCAAAATATAACTTTTTGGTAAAAACTCAACTTGTCATGTTTGGAGGACAAAGAATGCCGAGTTGCATCCAAAGAACACCATACCTACTGTGAAGCATGGGGGTGGAAACATCATGCTTTGGGGCTGTTTTTCTGCAAAGGGACCAGGACGACTGATCCGTGTAAAGGAAAGAATGAATGGGGCCATGTATCGTGAGATTTTGAGTGAAAACCTCCTTCCATCAGCAAGGGCATTGAAGATGAAATGTGGCTGGGTCTTTCAGCATGACAATGATCCCAAACACACCGCCTGGGCAACGAAGGAGTGGCTTCGTAAGAAGCATTTCAAGGTCCTGGAGTGGCCTAGCCAGTCTCCAGATCTCAACCCCATAGAAAATCTTTGGAGGGAGTTGAAAGTCCGTGTTGCCCAGCGACAGCCCCAAAACATCACTGCTCTAGAGGAGATCTGCATGGAGGAATGGGCCAAAATACCAGCAACAGTGTGTGAAAACCTTGTGAAGACTTACAGAAAACGTTTGACCTGTGTCATTGCCAACAAAGGGAATATAACAAAGTATTGAGAAACTTTTGTTATTGACCAAATACTTATTTTCCACCATAATTTGCAAATCAATTAATTAAAAATCCTACAATGTGATTTTCTGGGAAAAAAAATCTCATTTTGTCTGTCATAGTTGACGTGTACCTATGATGAAAATTACAGGCCTCTCTCATCTTTTTAAGTGGGAGAACTTGCACAATTGGTGGCTGACTAAATACTTTTTTCCCCCCCACTGTAGCTACGTGGACTAGCTAGACACTTGCTAACGTAAGTTTGCTAAAAGCTTGAAAATACTTCCAGCAGTGTCAATCTTCACAGTCATGGCTGCGAGGTAAAAATCTTGCTTTGGACGAGCAATGGCAGTCTGTTGATGTCCTCTTCCCACACTTATCTTACTTGATATCTAGCAAACACGTTCCAAAATGCCGCTGTCCCAACTAGCCAGCTGTGTTGACACTCGCGCACAGCCTATCCTTGCGCCCACTGTCACAGCGGATGAATGAAATGCATTGTTCTGAGAAAATAGTTACATTTCCTAAATAATTTTCAAACAACTGATGTTATAAATCAAAAATATAATGTCATATATACTTAGAATAAAAAAGAGGGGGAGGTGGTATCCATGAGTTCATCTGACTCTAGGCAATTAGGAAATTACCCCAAATCACCGAAGTATCCCTTATAATCCTAACATTGTGATATCCCTGGAGGCTTGTAATGCCAGGGGAAGGTTCCACAGAATTCAGAGTTTCGCTTGAGCCAACCTTCAGCACTTCATGATTAAGCAAAACATGGGGTGAACTGAAAGTTGATTAAACAACTCAAGCAGAATGTTCATGTGACTCACAATATGTTTTATATACTATGAGCTCATTTTCTTTCTTAAATAAACTTCTGGTTTCACAAAACAAGAAACTCATGAAAATCAACACTGTGGACCAGCCTCTCCTCTCCTGGCTGAGACTAGTCACTGAAGGGGTTAAAAGTTTAAATGATCAGTTGTTGAAATTCCTTGGCAACAATTCCTGTGGGGCTTCTCTGAGCAGCTTCACTCCTGAGTGAATCCCCTCCCCCCCTATCCTCCCTCCCCCTCCTTCCTCTAGGGCCCCAAACTCAACATCAGACAACTGCTCTTTTAAAAACGCCACAGGCTGCCCGTGTCCCGGCCGTGATCGGGAGTCCCATAGGGCGGCGCACAATCGGCCCAGCGTCGTCCGGGTTAGGGGAGGGTTTGGCCAGGGTAGGCCGTCATTGTAAATAAGAATTTGTTCTTAACTGACTTGCCTAGTTAAATAAAAAAAGGTTAAATAAAAATAAAAATGTTGCTAATGCCGAGCTATCCCCGTCTGCCCCACCTCTCTGTCCCTCCCATCCCCCTCCTTTCCCCCCTCCCGTCCCGCATTCTCTCACACCGCTAGGTTCCACAGTCTACCCCTTCACCCCCTGCTTGCATGGTGAGTTAGAGTAGAGAGCAGAGAAGTGGAGAAGGCCAGCAAAGAGAGGGGCAGGCTGGGGCTGACTGGATAAAAGAAAGCTGTGTTCCCTGCCCAGCCTCCCTGCCCAGCCTCCCTGGCCAGCCTCCCTGGCCAGCCTCCCTGGCCAGCCACCACAAGGGATGGGCTTTCTCCTGTTGCCCTGAGCGTAGGAGGGGCCTGGAGCTCTGGACAAGAACCATACAGGCTAAATGTGTGACTGGGCTGACATTGACCAGCCAGCTACCTGCAGCTGTGGACCAGACCAGAGTCAGTCCTCAGAACATCAAAGCATCAGAGCCCTGGTTGGATTTGTAGAGGATGACAGTTTGTTGAAGGCCACAGCAATTTTGAAACATCAAACACTGCAATTTTGTATCTATTTTTGCACAGTGAGTCCACATAGGAAATTTGGACCAAGATTAAATTACAAGCCATAGTAGATATAAGGAGGATTGGAGTAGTTTTCGTCATCTCATCCTGTCTCTTGGGTAATTTGTCGGCAAAAAGCACAAATAATTTAGATGAATTATCAGTCAACTAGTAAATACAAGGTATATACCTACTTCCTGATAAATCATTACTCCATATACTTACAGAAACATTGAATAATGTATTACTACAAACACATTAGCCAGCTATCTTCTAAACTACACGTTTAGAAGGGAGAACCACACGTTTAGAAGAATGAACCACACGTTTATATTGTCTCAGCAGTGTTATGTCAGGGTTGTTATGTTGTCTCAGCAGTGTTATGTCAGGGTTGTTATTTACATTTTAGTCATTTAGCAGACGCTCTTATCCAGAGCGACTTACAGTTAGTGAGTGCATACATTATTTTTCATACTGGCCCCCTGTGGGAATCGAACCCACAACCCTGGCGTTGCAAACGCCATGCTCTATCAACTGAGCTACATCCCTGCCGGCCATTCCCTCCCCTACCCTGGACGACGCTGGGCCAATTGTGCGACGCCCCATTGGTCTCCCGGTCGCGGCAGTGTTATGTCAGGGTTGTTATGTTGTCTCAGCAGTGTTATGTCAGGGTTGTTATGTTGTCTCAGCAGTGTAAATAATGTGTGAAATTTGTTTTGATTTAGAATGGACCATTATCACGCACCAGTCTCGAAACAGGGGTAGGGGGAAAAAAAATACATGTCATCTATGCACTTAAAAATAGCGAATGGAGGACGCTTTTCCCGTGGTTCATTTTCATGCCAGCCAGGTAGGCTATCCTCCTGTTGTAAAGAGGAACATTAGGAAAGTTGAGAAATAAATATAGTAGGCCTAGCCTATAGAAAGCTGATGGGATCCTCTTTAACTGAGGCCATCAAAACTCTGTTCTCTCGCAATTGCATAGCCTATAGAAATGTTGCGCAACACAAGCTTCTCGGGAAGCGTTCGATTAGATTTGCAATGTCAGACACCGTGGTTGTACCAGGCAGATAGCAAGTTTGGCAGGCTACTAATGACCATCAGCAGCATCAGAGTTTGGAGAAGCCTAGTTACAGTGACTAAACGGTCACGTGGAATTTGACTGCCTTCACGACTCGTGACCGCCGGTGTGCCGGTAACGCGGTCACCGCAACAGCCCTAGTGGTAACCGAGTCCGAGTCCTTCAGCGTTTATTCATATTGGAAACTCTACTTGGATGGATTTTCTCCCCACAGAGAGAGCAGGAAACGTGGCGTGATGTAGTGACTTCCTCATCACTTCCTATTAGCCTAGTGAATGAGGTCCTGCACACGCCAAGCCAGCCAGCCAGCCAGCCAGTCCTGCCAGAGAGACAGCCAGCGAGTCAGTCAGTCAGCCAAGCAACCAACCAACCCCGCCAGCCCAACCACCAAGCCAGCCAGAGCCAGCCAATCAGCCACCCAGGGAGACAGGCAGGCAGAGGAGAGACAGACAGCAAGCCACACACACCACAAGAGAAGTGGGGATCTAAAACCTTAAGCAAGAAAGCAGCAAATCATTATCTAAGCCTAGCCTAAGCCAAGAGCCAGTCCTTCATCAGGATCCAATTTATTATTACTTCTATTATGTCCTGGTATAATTAGGAGGGCAAAGCTCCCTTAACCGGAGTTAATTTTAACTTGTAGCTTGAGTAGGAGACACTAGAGTGTAAACACCGTGCATTAGATTTCAGTGGTGGCCTTGACTATGACAGGGTCAAAGCCAGTATGCCCCTTACCAGCCACCCACCCACCACAACATGCTACAAAATGCTGGCCTACCACCAGCACCTCTAGGGTTACAGGCTAGAAAAACCACAGGGAACTAAAGTGACAACTGGAATGACAAAAACAAACCTATTTAGTATAAAAGAGCCAAACTACTCAAAAATACAGCTATGGCGTCGCCTCGTAGCCATAGTCTTTTGTGTGTGAACTGTAAATCCCTGCTGTGTAAAGAAAACAGTGCCAAACACATGCACCCCTCTCTTCCAACTGCATGGTGATTTACAGTTTCCTGCCAGTATGTGGGAGAGGCCTAATTGGTGTCTTTGTCTGCTAAACATGACAGTGTTCTGTGACCTGACTACGGGCCAGAGAGGAGGAGTCAGCCGGTCAGCCCCAGTGTTCTGTGACCTGACTACGGGCCAGAGAGGAGGAGTCAGCCGGTCAGCCCCAGTGTTCTGTGACCTGACTACGGGCCAGAGAGGAGGAGTCAGCCGGTCAGCCCCAGTGTGCTGTGACCTGACTACGGGCCAGAGAGGAGGAGTCAGCCCCAGTGTTCTGTGACCTGACTACGGGCCAGAGAGAAGGAGGAGGAGTCAGCCCCAGTGTTCTGTGACCTGACTACGGGCCAGAGAGGAGGAGTGCTGTGACCTGACTACGGGCCAGAGAGGAGGAGGAGGTGTGCTGTGACCTGACTACGGGCCAGAGAGGAGGAGGAGGTGTTCTGTGACCTGACTACGGGCCAGAGAGGAGGAGGAGGTGTTCTGTGACCTGACTACGGGCCAGAGAGGAGGAGGAGGAGTCAGCCCCAGTGTGCTGTGACCTGACTACGGGCCAGAGAGGAGGAGGAGGAGTCAGCCCCAGTGTTCTGTGACCTGACTACGGGCCAGAGAGGAGGAGTCAGCCCCAGTGTTCTGTGACCTGACTACGGGCCAGAGAGGAGGAGTCAGCCCCAGTGTTCTGTGACCTGACTACGGGCCAGAGAGAAGGAGGAGGAGTCAGCCCCAGTGTTCTGTGACCTGACTACGGGCCAGAGAGGAGGAGTCAGCCCCAGTGTTCTGTGACCTGACTACGGGCCAGAGAGAAGGAGGAGGAGTCAGCCCCAAAACCAGACAGCACAAACATCAAAGTACAGGAAGGAGAGATGTCTTGCTCAGGTGGAAAGGAACAGGTAAGGAAATCTGGCCATCATATTGGCGTCATGAAGAAGGCCACATTGTTTTTGATCAGCATAGTGTTGTTCTGTAACAGAGAGAGGAACCAAGAGCCAGACCATATAATGTTACTGTGCTAACCCCACCATGCCAGATAGGCAGATGTTCGAGCGTTTAAGTCTCTCTCTCTAGGCAGTAGTCGATCAGCAGTTTTTCCCCATAGAATTAGAGTGGGATTTCTATGGTTCAACAACCTCCATCACAACCAAAGGATAAAATAGACACTACTCCATCAGACGCCCACAATATACCGGGCTACACCACACCTCACTGACCGGGCTACACCACACCTCACTGACCGGGCTACACCACACGGCCACGCCTCACTGACCGGGCTACACCACACCTCACTGACCGGGCTACACCAGACGGCCACACCTCACTGACCGGGCTACACCACACCTCACTGACCGGGCTACACCACACCTCACTGACCGGGCTACACCACACCTCACTGACCGGGCTACACCACGCCTCACTGACCGGGCTACACCACACGGCCACGCCTCACTGACCGGGCTACACCACACGGCCACGCCTCACTGACCGGGCTACACCACACGGCCACACCTCACTGACCGGGCTACACCACGCCTCACTGACCGGGCTACACCACACGGCCACGCCTCACTGACCGGGCTACACCACACGGCCACGCCTCACTGACCGGGCTACACCAGACGGCCACACCTCACTGACCGGGCTACACCACACCTCACTGACCGGGCTACACCACGCCTCACTGACCGGGCTACACCAGACGGCCACGCCTCACTGACCGGGCTACACCACACGGCCACGCCTCACTGACCGGGCTACACCAGACGGCCAAACCACACCACACCACACCACTGGGCAGCCAGGCACAGTTCACAGCCACAGTAGGGACAACCGTGCACTGGTGAGTAACAGTAACAGTTACATTAACAGTAACACCAGGGCGTCCCAGCTCAGCTCTATAGTGTTAATCAGAATACAGTAACACCAGGGCGTCCCAGCTCAGCTCTATAGTGTTAATCAGAATACAGTAACACCAGGGCGTCCCAGCTCAGCTCTATAGTGTTAATCAGAATACAGTAACACCAGGGCGTCCCAGCTCAGCTCTATAGTGTTAATCAGAATACAGTAACACCAGGGCGTCCCAGCTCAGCTCTATAGTGTTAATCAGAATACAGTAACACCAGGGCGTCCCAGCTCAGCTCTATAGTGTTAATCAGAATACAGTAACACCAGGGCGTCCCAGCTCAGCTCTATAGTGTTAATCAGAATACAGTAACACCAGGGCGTCCCAGCTCAGCTCTATAGTGTTAATCAGAATACAGTAACACCAGGGCGTCCCAGCTCAGCTCTATAGTGTTAATCAGAATACAGTAACACCAGGGCGTCCCAGCTCAGCTCTATAGTGTTAATCAGAATACAGTAACACCAGGGCGTCCCAGCTCAGCTCTATAGTGTTAATCAGAATACAGTAACACCAGGGCGTCCCAGCTCAGCTCTATAGTGTTAATCAGAATACAGTAACACCAGGGCGTCCCAGCTCAGCTCTATAGTGTTAATCAGAATACAGTAACACCAGGGCGTCCCAGCTCAGCTCTATAGTGTTAATCAGAATACAGTAACACCAGGGCGTCCCAGCTCAGCTCTATAGTGTTAATCAGAATACAGTAACACCAGGGCGTCCCAGCAGTAAGCGGTCTTAAAGGAGGAAGGGATTTGTGGACCAAAGCCATGTGGCAGCTGTCACCACCAGAGCCACACGCACAGGGTGGCCCAGGGAACTGGGGACAGAGACCTGGGGACAGAGACCAGTCTGCGGTTGTGCCTCTGCTACAGAATGCTTTCTCAAACTTGACAAAGAGGAAAGATGCACCCCTGGTCTCACTGTTGCAATGTGATTTTTCTGACCAACAGAAAGACATGCATTGCATTTTGATCTCCCCATATATGTAACAAACTACACGTTTTATTTATTTAATTATGACCATATAATGAAGCTGCATGGATCTGTTCTACAAATGGTATCCAACTTCCCCTCTGAAGATCAATTAAGAGTATTCAAGAACCATCATGACCGCAGCGTGAATTAGGTCTACGGTCAACTCACCTCCAAGTTGTAGAACTCCTGGGAGTCGTCCAGGCCCTGGACCCTGAGCTGTAGTCCCCTGCCTTGGCCCTTACCCCCTGTTCCCAAGGCATCACTGAGGCTCTGGCCCGGCTCCAAGGTACTGATCCCAGCGTTGAACTGGGCCCCCAGCCGGGTGCCAGGGGTCTGTATGGCCCTGTAGGAGCCCTCAATTTCACCCATGGCTGATGCTCTCCCCCTCACGCCAACCAGCCCACTGGGTCACTCACTCCTGTAGAGACAGACGTTCAGAACGGTTAAAGCAAGGACAATGTAAATAGAAAAGTTAAAACAAATCTGTTGTGCTGCAAAAGGAGGCAACTAATGTAAATAGGCTTCTAGAATCAAGGATCTTCTGGCCTCAGGATAAATCAGATCTCAGGCAGGTGGCATCTCTGCTTGACAACAAAGGATACAAGTATTTTGTATGTTTGTCGCAGTGGTCAAATCAACATGTCAAACTGTTTACCACTTAAGAGCGAAAGAATTGCCAGAAAAAATAATTGGCCAATGTTTATTAGGCTTGGGCGGTGTACATATATCGGGGTTTTTGGAAATTGCCACAGGATGGTTTTTCAACACCATCGAAACTATTTTATTATTTTTTTCCTTCTTTTTTATTTTTATACATTGAATATTTGTAGTTACTTTAAGTAAATACCTGCAGTTAACTTGTGCAATACATTAGGAGATAAAGATTGTGGCAGGTGAAATGCAGAACGCAATTGTTCATTATAAAGCTTACCGGTACTCCCCAGTCACGTGGTGTTTGTTTACAATCACACAATGAGGAGAGACCGGAGCCTTGTGAGTCACCCACTGTTGTGCAGCATGCACCAGGTGATCTAGTTACAGTATGGCATTCACAACTAAATGTTTGCCAGCTAGATATCTTAGAACTATTAAGTTAACCGTCTAAAATGTTAGCTTCTTCCAAAAATCAAGCTTCACTTGGTAGCCTAACAGCAGAGAATCCACTCATGGATCAAGAGCCTTGCTGTCTAATATTAGTTTTGTGCGTGCAGCAAACTGTGTAGCATTTTTGCAAATAGTTTAGGTCGGAGACTGTAAAATGTTCACACCGTGCTCGTTATCATTATGCATGTACTTGTTAGCATTGCTAACCTTCGGATTGCAGAGGCTAAAGGGGTCCGCATGCTTCCCAGCCGAAACAGTTCGGTAGAGTTTGTGCAGATATTATGACGACATAGTTAGACGTAAAATTGCGCGACTAAGATCTCTCCGGCAAAAACGTCAAAATGAATGACAGATTTCTTGAGTTATCTTAGATTAACTCTGACTACAGCATCTCAAAATTGACAAACGGTACCATTTCAGCTTTTTTCTAGTTTTTCAAGCGAAGGTCATTTAAAGGGAGTATGCGAGAACACAC
The DNA here is from genome assembly GCF_964263955.1 of Coregonus lavaretus. NCBI lineage: Eukaryota > Metazoa > Chordata > Actinopteri > Salmoniformes > Salmonidae > Coregonus > Coregonus lavaretus. The sequence goes on along the minus strand of NC_139993.1, from coordinate 63,640,914 downwards.
GTCCGGTTCAGCTAGCGGAGTTGGGCCAGGCTCCAGCCGAACTGAAGCATGCCGACAGCTTCAGTGGGGTTTGAAAATAGCGGCCCTTGTGTTCAGTGCCGGCATTACCGAATATCCCGGCATAGCACAAGGTCGGTTTGACAAACTGGATACGGCCCAAGCCTAATGTTTATATGATCCCCTTTCAAAACAGCTACATTTGTACCACATCTTGTCGGCATTCGCCTCTTATATCGCCATTGCTTGCCACAACTGAGCAAGAGACATTCAACGTTGACCCTCTTGTTGCGATTGTTGTGAGAGCAAGCTCTAAATCTGACAGAAATCCACTGCTTTCATACAGTAAATTAGCAGCTCGCCATAATTGTAAATATTTTAATTTTTTTTAGAATTACCTTGTAATGTCTTACTTGTCCTTTTATGGTGAATAAAAAGTTAAGCTCAAAACGTTGTCAGATATGTTCTGGTATTATACGAGCTGGCTGGCCAGCTAACGTTAGATAGCTACGTTAGCTAACAAGCTAACATAGCTAACGCAAACAAACACGTTGTTTAGAGAAAGTTTCTTTTAGTTTCCTGGCTTGCTAGACTGACATAGCTTTCTTAAATACATTTTTAAAACAGATTGGTTTTTTGGTGCAGAAAATAGAGCATGTAACATTACTATTTGGATCAGGCTGCTGCGATGTCATGCAGACTGCCATTTATGTGTGTATACCTTTTCATAAAGACAAGGACAAGTTTGATGTCAGACAACAATAGGATGTTAATGATTTTGTTAATGTGTGCCAAAGAGGTTAAGGTGTAAGGTGTCGTTTATACTGCGTGGTTGGCAGGACTTTTAAATACATTACCGCAATCACGACTAGGTTGATTGCAGGAAATAAAAGTACATGCTTTGTCGCCAGTAATACCTATCAGATACAAAGAAAAAGGTTGAGGTATCAGGGTTCTGTGTTAAATATGTTTAAAGGCCCAGTGCAGTCAAAAACATGATTTTCCTGTGTTTTATTTATATTTCCACACTATGAGGTTGGAATAATACTGTGAAATTGATGATAATGTCCTTTTAGTGTAAGAACTGTTTGAAAAGATCGCCTGAAATTTCAGCCTGTTTTGGTGGGATGGAGTTTTGGCCTGCCTGGTGAAGTCACCAGGCAGTAAATTAGTTAGAAGACCAATAAGAAAGAGAGTTCCAAACCACTTGCCAATAACGGCTAGTTTTCCGTTTTCCGAAGGTTGAGGTATTTCTGGATGACTCATACAAAAACCCCACACAAAATCAAAGGTCATATCTGGAATTGAGATAGCAATATTTGTTTTTCACTCAGTCTAATGAATTGGCTAAACACAGCCTCTTGATGTCGGAAAAACAAAGGGGAAATTACTACTTTCACCTTCACAAACATTCATCACACAGTGACAAGTGCGTTGGAGGTACCAATGAGGCATGGTTAGGATAACTTACAATCTTATCATGGCCTGCCCTGATTTACGATTTGCCCTCTAGAATGGAACAAACCAATTCCTTCTCAAACTTCTGTAGAAAATGCATTGGCTTTACTCAGTAGATTGCTCACAATAATATCCGAAAGGAATTGAGAAAATTGAACTTGAGACATGACTAATTGGACCCATAGTCCATTAAAATAACATCAAATTGATTAGAAATTTACATTTACATTTAAGTAATTTAGCAGACGCTCTTATCCAGAGCGACTAGTGTAGACATTTTTAATATTGTAAATGGCTATTGTAGCTGGAAACCGCTGATTTTTTATGGAATATCTACATAGGCGTACAGAGGCCCATTATCAGCAACCATCAGTCCTGTGTTCCAATGGCACGTTGTGTTTGCTAATCCAAGTTTATCATTTAAAAAAAGGCTAATTGATCATTAGAAAACCCTTTTGCAATTATGTTAGCACAGCTGAAAACTGTTGTGCTGATTAAAGAAGCAATAAAACTGGCCTTCTTGCGACTAGTTGAGTATCTGGAGCATCAGCAATTGTGGGTTCGATTACAGGCTCAAAATGGCCAGAAACAAAGAACTTTCTGAAACGTGTCAGTCTATTTGTGTTCTGAGAAATGAAGGCTATTCCATGCGAGAAATTACCAAGAAACTGAAGATCTCGTACAACGCTGTGTACTACTCCCTTCACAGAACAGCGCAAACTGGCTCTAACCAGAATAGAAAGAGGAGTGGGAGGCCCCGGTGCACAACTGAGCAAGAGGACAAACACATTAGAGTGTCTAGTTTGAGACACAGACGCCTCACAGGTCTTCAACTGGCAGCTTCATTAAATAGTACCCGCAAAACACCAGTCTCAACGTCAACAGTGAAGAGGCGACTCCGGGATGCTGACCTTCTAGGCAGAGTTGCAAAGAAAAAGCCATATCTCAGACTGGCCAATAAAAATAAAAGATTAAGATGGGCAAAACACAGACACTGGACAGAGGAAAATTTGAAAAAAGTAGTACGGACAGACTAATCAACGTTTGAGGTGTTCGGATCACAAAGAAGAACATTTGTGAGACGCAGACAAAATAAAAAGATGCTGGAGGAGTGCTTGATGCCATCTGTCAAGCATGGTGGAGGCAATGTGATGGTCTGTGGGTGCTTTGGTGGTGGTAAAGTGGGAGATTTGTACAGGCTAAAAGGGATCTTGAAGAAGGAAGGCTATCACTCCATTTTGCAACGCCATGCCATACCCTGTGGACGGCGCTTGATTGGAGCCAATTTCCTCCTACAACAGGACAATGACACAAAGCACAGCTCTAAACTATGCAGGAACTGTTTAGGGAAGAAGCAGTCAGCTGGTATTCTGTCTATAATGGAGAGGCCAGCACAGTCACCGGATCTCAACCCTATTGAGCTGTTGTGGGAGCAGCTTGACCGTATGGTACGTAAGAAGTGCCCATCAAGCCAATCCAACTTGTGGGAGGTGCTTCAGGAAGCATGGGGTGAAATCTCTTCAGATTACCTCAACAAACTGACAACTTGAATGCCCAAGGTCTGCAAGGCCGTAATTGCTGCAAATTGAAGATTCTTTGACAAAAGCAAAGTTTGAAGGAAAGTTATTATTTCAATTAAAAATCATTATTTCTAACCTTGTCAATGACTACATCTCCTATTCATTTTGCTATATTTCCTATTGAAACTAATTTCATGTATGTTTTCATGGAAAACAAGGACATTTCTAAGTGAGCCCAAACTTTTGAACGGTAGTGTAAATGTATTAATATTGAAAAATATAAACATGAATATTGAATATATTCCAATTGTAATTGATTTAGCTCATTTTAAAATTATATTGTTGAACATAATATACTCTACGGGCATATCAAAGTTTCAGAGTGGGATCTGACACCATCACTGGTATTACCAGGTTGTAGAGCTAGTTACGTTTGCTCTGACTCAGTACATTTATTAGCTAGCCAGCTAACTAGCGATTAGCAGTAGCGGCTAACACGATTTAGGGCCAACTTGCTAAGAAAATACAAACTAGCTGTTTGCTGATATAAGAAACACAAACTAATAGTGTAATTATAACACTAATGGATTTATATTAAGAAGCAAAGTAAAAACAGCATCATTGGCCATGGAGACTGAACGCAAGTGTCTCGGTCGACGAAAAAGAAATGCGTTCCTTGAGTGACGGGGGGCGGGGCTGGGTCTGTGTGGAAAGCGGCATGGGGAGAGAGAGAGATGACTCAAGTAGCTGAGTAAACTATAAAAATTGACATTACACACGGCATATCACATTTAACAAACCAAACATTCAAATACCATGATAGAAGATAGTGGAAAAAACAAACCGGTATGTGCATCAATACCGGTATATCGTAAAATAAGGTATACCACCCACTCCTAGCAGTAAAGCAACAGCGTGACTTTAGATCATTAGAACGCATTCGCCAAAAGCCACAAAATACACCTGAATGGATTTCCGCAAATATGTAAATACCGTAGAGTACTCTTACATTTGGGAACTTTACAGTCCTATTGATCAAACAACCATGAGAAGGTTAGGCTCTCTCCCTCAGTTACGCACATGAACAAGATCAACAACTAATGCAAGCCAGAGCGAGATGTTAAAATCTAACGAGGGAACATTAGATAAACCCTCAGCTTGCCTGCCAATGCATGCTTGTCCCAACCCACGTTCTGACAACTGAATGGGAACTTGCCTGACTGCCCACCTATTTGATCGATGCCAAATACATTTGAGTGACAACAACGGGTGCGTTTGTAAACTGCCTCCAGTGTATCAGTGTGTGCTCTGGGTCGTTCGTAAAATCACAGCGTTGTCAGATTGTCTGTTAGTAAATTCAGAGCGTTTCACTGTCTGAGCTCTGGCAGGGGAGTATGGTTGATCTTCACAACGCAGTCAAGTACCCAAACTAACTGGCTGAAGTTGGCTAGCTTGCTAGCTACTTCCAGACACAAATGAGAGAACACCTCACTCTGACCATTTTACTCAACTTAGCAGAGGTGGTTAGGCTGTTTTCATGTTATCTCGTGACGAACTGTGCTGCTGACAACAATTGTCTTATTTTTTTTTTGCCAACTTTTACTGACACCGGTCATATTCAGCGGGTGTTGAGCGTTCCTAAATTCATCAGTTATTCTGCGCTCTGGCACACTCAGAAGAGAGTGCTCTGAAAATCGGAGTAGCCAGAGTGACTTTCTGAACGCAAGAGATGAACAACTGTTATCCAGTTAGCATAAGTTCAGCATAGCTAGCTAGCAAAGCAATTCACAATTTTTGCTAGCTAACCAAATGACACCTGCATCTCTAGCTGTAGCCACACAAAAAACGATATGAGGGGAAAAGTCGGTCACTCACCCACTCCTCCATTTTTTTTTCTTTTATTTCACCTTTATTTAACCAGGTAAACCAGTTGAGAACAAGTTCTCATTTACAACTGCGACCTGGCCAAGATAAAGCAAAGCAGGCGTTGACATGACATCTGGGCCAGCTGTGATTTACAACCTGATAGCAATATTTTTTGGACTACCAAGAAATGTATTGGTGAATTATATTATTCATGCATTGAACTGCATCCATATATTCTGCCAACAATGTCTTACTGTAAGTCATGGAATTTTGAGTCAAAAAGAACCTATTTTTAAAACCTCTTATAGCGGGTGCGTTCGTAAATTCGCTCTGGCTATCTACTCCGATTTCAGAGCACACGTAATTAAATTGTTGCCAGCAGCACAGTTGCAGTCACCAACGCTCTGGATAACATAAAAACAGCTCTACTAGGGCGAGTAAATGGTCAGTGAGGTGTTCTCTCATTTGTGTCTGGAAGTAGCTTGGGTGCTTGACTGCCAGTGTAAGGGGCAGAACGCTTGGATCAACCCTACTCCTCGGCCAGAGTGCGCTCTGAACTTACGAACGGACAATCTGACAACGCTCTGAATTTACGAACGCCCAGAGCGCACTCTGGCACTCCAAATTGAATTTACGAACACACCCAAATTTGTATTGTAGCATAAACTGGGAATTTAATATTTTTTACTGATATGATTGTCTGTTTCATATCTGCAAAGTAGTTAAAATGCTGTCAGTTCCACGTTAAAGGAGGCCTGGGTAAGGCCAAAACGTAATAATATACCAACTTTGATTAATTATTTTCCAATTATGCTTTTAGATACAAATGTCAAATATGTCAACAATACTTACTCCAAAAGGTCTATTCTATGGATTCCATTTCGTGAAAATCCCCAAAATAATTGTATTATTTTGTCTGGGTTTCGTGAGGAATCAGTCATAACTGTAAGTCGCTCTGGATAAGAGCGTCTGCTAAATGACTAAGATGTAAAATAAGTCTAGCCGAATTGATTTGGTTAATCAATCAATATCTCCTTTACCAAGGAACCCGGACTGTCATTCAGGCAGTAATCAATCAATATCTCCTTTACCAAAGAACCCGGACTGTCATTCAGGCAGTAATCAATCAATATCTCCTTTACCAAGGAACCCGGACTGTCATCCAGGCAGTAATCAATCAATATCTCCTTTACCAAGGAACCCGGACTGTCATTCAGGCAGTAATCAATCAATATCTCCTTTACCAAGGAACCCGGACTGTCATTCAGGCAGTAATCAATCAATATCTCCTTTACCAAGGAACCCGGACTGTCATTCAAGCAGTTGAGAGTTGATTTCTGATATGAGAAAAGTTTGAACTGAAATAGAACTATTATGGTTTACAGTCTCAGTCCATTAAAATTACAACATAATATTTTAAGATGAAAAGTATCACTTAAAAAGTTATATAAAAACAGTTTTCCCCCCATTCCTTTTGTTTTATATTTTAGTGGCATTCTATTTCTGATTTAATTATTTCTGCTGAGGTATTTTTGTGGGAAGGCATAGGGTTGGTTTGCAGAGAGGCTTGGCACTCTTGAGTCTCAAACTCTAACCCACATCTCAGTCAGAACACGTCGACACAATGTAGTAGGCTACCTCGCCCCTGTCTGTGTAGGACTTTGGCCTTTGCCTAACATTGTTTTGACAATACATCTTTATGCAATTGATTAACTACGTGTTGGCTATGAATAACACAATGGTGCATGAATGAAGTCAAGATCTGAGCTTCTGTGAAAAGAAATGCAACAGGTCGTAGTGAGTGAGTAAGAGGCTCCTCCGCCTGCGGCCTCGCAACATGGTTACTCTTCAGTCAGTTTGCTTCAGTGGTTCAATGCGTTGCGTTGCAGATTAACTCAAAACCGTGTTTGCATTGCCTATATTTCTAAGCGTTTACATTTTTAGCATATTGGATTCCTCATCAATTCTACATGTTGCACCCAGGAGAACCCCTGGCCGACCCCCACGCCGATAAATGCTACTTTCATTTGGTCCAACGTAGGACCGGACATTTTAAGTGCAAAACGATTTCATTGGACATCGTGGTCGATAAAATAATGCACATATGTATTAAAACATGAATGAAAATGATTAGCGTTTGCCTACGTATGCTACAGAGTATATCCGATGGGAAAGTTCAACAAATGAACTTATAGTTAGCTGCTGCTTTTGCAATCAAAGTTAATTATAGTGTAGCCATATTGAGATTGTTGTGATAACACAAGTTAAAATAAACTAAGAAACAATCGAGGGCCTCGAAAACATTGGCATTTAGTAACTGTTTATGTTATAACTTATGCAGAAAGAAAACTACGTTAACGTTATACCGACGAGAAGCCTACATAAAATAACATGCATTCCCCACTGATTGAGTTACTTAGTATCTTTCTCTAGTGCATTTGATAAATTACTGTTTCAAAAAAAGTAACAACAGTAAATTACAACAATAAATCCGTAAAAAAAATAGATAGTACCTTCTGTCCTTCGTCTTGAAATACTGGAACTCCAATAATGAATACGATCTACTTGGTCGGTCTTCGGGAAAAGCTCGCAGCCACAAGACACTTTGTCATTGGGCAGAACACAACTAATTCGCCCTCCTATTGGTTCAGATTGCATCTGATAGGTCCCTTACGATTGGTGAATATGGGAATTTATGGAATTACCATATAAATCTTGATTGGATGAAAAATCACCAAGGAAGTTATTGTAATTGGTTAATCTGAAATATAGACTATTATAAGAAATATTGCAATTATTAATCAAATCAATTTCATACGTTGTAGTTTATTTTCATAAATAATTAAATTGCAGAAGGTTATAATGAAATACTGTCATATGTCAGTTCAATCATCTTAGAATAAATAACATAACGTGTATGAACAGAATAAGAATAAACAGTTAGGTCCAGAGTAAATGAATAGCTGAACATTATCAACTGACTGAAACGCATCAAGACAGTGGCTGGTTATATCTCGATTGCATCCCAAATGGCAACCTTTTCCCTATATAGTGCACTACTTTTTGACAAGAGCCCTATTGGCCGTATTGGCCCTGATCAGAAGTAGTGCACCGTGCAGTGTTCTCCAACCCTGTTCCTGGAGAGCTACCCTCCTGTAGGTTTTAACTCCAACCCTGTTCCTGGAGAGCTACCCTCCTGTAGGTTTTTTGCTCCAACCCTGTTCCTGGAGAGCTACCCTCCTGTAGGTTTTAACTCCAACCCTGTTCCTGGAGAGCTACCCTCCTGTAGGTTTTAACTCCAACCCTGTTCATGGAGAGCTACCCTCCTGTAGGTTTTAACTCCAACCCTGTTCCTGGAGAGCTACCCTCCTGTAGGTTTTAACTCCAACCCTGTTCCTGGAGAGCTACCCTCCTGTAGGTTTTAACTCTAACCCTGTTCATGGAGAGCTACCCTCCTGTAGGTTTTTTGCTCCAACCCTGTTCCTGGAGAGCTACCCTCCTGTAGGTTTTAACTCCAACCCTGTTCCTGGAGAGCTACCCTCCTGTAGGTTTTAACTCCAACCCTGTTCCTGGAGAGCTACCCTCCTGTAGGTTTTAACTCCAACCCTGTTCCTGGAGAGCTACCCTCCTGTAGGTTTTAACTCCAACCCTGTTCCTGGAGAGCTACCCTCCTGTAGGTTTTTTGCTCCAACCCTGTTCCTGGAGAGCTACCCTCCTGTAGGTTTTTTGCTCCAACCCTGTTCCTGGAGAGCTACCCTCCTGTAGGTTTTAACTCCAACCCTGTTCCTGGAGAGCTACCCTCCTGTAGGTTTTTTGCTCCAACCCTGTTCCTGGAGAGCTACCCTCCTGTAGGTTTTAACTCCAACCCTGTTCCTGGAGAGCTACCCTCCTGTAGGTTTTAACTCCAACCCTGTTCCTGGAGAGCTACCCTCCTGTAGGTTTTAACTCCAACCCTGTTCCTGGAGAGCTACCCTCCTGTAGGTTTTAACTCCAACCCTGTTCCTGGAGAGATACCCTCCTGTAGGTTTTAACTCCAACCCTGTTCCTGGAGAGATACCCTCCTGTAGGTTTTAACTCCAACCCTGTTCCTGGAGAGCTACCCTCCTGTAGGTTTTAACTCCAACCCTGTTCCTGGAGAGCTACCCTCCTGTAGGTTTTAACTCCAACCCTGTTCCTGGAGAGCTACCCTCCTGTAGGTTTTAACTCCAACCCTGTTCCTGGAGAGCTACCCTCCTGTAGGTTTTAACTCCAACCCTGTTCCTGGAGAGCTACCCTCCTGTAGGTTTTAACTCCAACCCTGTTCCTGGAGAGCTACCCTCCTGTAGGTTTTAACTCCAACCCTGTTCCTGGAGAGCTACCCTCCTGTAGGTTTTAACTCCAACCCTGTTCCTGGAGAGCTACCCTCCTGTAGGTTTTAACTCCAACCCTGTTCCTGGAGAGATACCCTCCTGTAGGTTTTAACTCCAACCCTGTTCCTGGAGAGCTACCCTCCTGTAGGTTTTAACTCCAACCCTGTTCCTGGAGAGATACCCTCCTGTAGGTTTTAACTCCAACCCTGTTCCTGGAGAGCTACCCTCCTGTAGGTTTTAACTCCAACCCTGTTCCTGGAGAGCTACCCTCCTGTAGGTTTTAACTCCAACCCTGTTCCTGGAGAGCTACCCTCCTGTAGGTTTTAACTCCAACCCTGTTCATGGAGAGCTACCCTCCTGTAGGTTTTAACTCCAACCCTGTTCCTGGAGAGCTACCCTCCTGTAGGTTTTTTGCTCCAACCCTGTTCCTGGAGAGCTACCCTCCTGTAGGTTTTAACTCCAACCCTGTTCCTGGAGAGCTACCCTCCTGTAGGTTTTAACTCCAACCCTGTTCCTGGAGAGCTACCCTCCTGTAGGTTTTAACTCCAACCCTGTTCCTGGAGAGCTACCCTCCTGTAGGTTTTAACTCCAACCCTGTTCCTGGAGAGCTACCCTCCTGTAGGTTTTTTGCTCCAACCCTGTTCCTGGAGAGCTACCCTCCTGTAGGTTTTAACTCCAACCCTGTTCCTGGAGAGCTACCCTCCTGTAGGTTTTAACTCCAACCCTGTTCCTGGAGAGCTACCCTCCTGTAGGTTTTAACTCCAACCCTGTTCCTGGAGAGCTACCCTCCTGTAGGTTTTAACTCCAACCCTGTTCCTGGAGAGCTACCCTCCTGTAGGTTTTAACTCCAACCCTGTTCCTGGAGAGCTACCCTCCTGTAGGTTTTAACTCCAACCCTGTTCCTGGAGAGCTACCCTCCTGTAGGTTTTAACTCCAACCCTGTTCATGGAGAGCTACCCTCCTGTAGGTTTTTTGCTCCAACCCTGTTGTAAGTAACCTTACAACTGGTTTATCAGTTTATCAACCAGCTAATTATTAGAATCAGGTGTGCTAGATTAGGGTTGGAGTGAAAACCAACAGGACATTTGCTCTCCAGGAACAGGGTTGGTAAGCCCTATCTATCTAAGGCAGGGTTCTTCAATTCCGGTCCTGGAGGGCCGAAACACTTCTGTTTTTTTTATTTCTACCTGGTAGTTAATTGCACTCACCTGGTATCCCAGGTCTGAATTAGCCCCTGATTAGAAGGAGAGGATGAAAAACAGAGGTATTTCGGCCCTCCAGTACCGGAATTGAAGAACCCTGATCTAAGGGATGGATATGGTGTCATTTGGGATGCAGGCCTCCTTTAGAAAGAGCTTCCTATCTGAAGCAGGCAGTTGCCTGGGGAACAGTGTTTCGTCGGTTCAGCATGCGGTTGGCAGTCAGTAGGACATGGTAGCGCTGCCTGAGATGTCTTCTCTGGATGTACTCATTGGTGACCTGCACCACACAGTAACCCGGGAAAACCAGCCCCGCTCACCGTCCACGAGTCTTCTGCCCTCTAGGAAACCTGGGATAGCGAGACATGTTGTTCGTGGGGGTATGAAGATGGACTTCCTAGACATGATACAAGCAGTATCATTAAACTATAAAATCACATTGATTCATAATCCCTTTTTACCTCCACAGGAAATTGTCCCAAAGTGCTTTACAGTAACCCGGCCTATATATCCTATACACCAAAGGGCAAACAGAAGCACAGTGGCAAGGAAAAACTCCCTAGAATGAAGAATCCTTGAGAGGAACTATCATAGAATTAGGAATTAGAATACTAGAATGGTCATGACTCCTTATGATGGTCCAAAAGTCAGCCACGTTGGTCAGGGAGTTGGTCAACTATGGTTTGCCAGTGCTGTGATAAGATATTTTGTGAAACAATGAATGTGAAGAATGTATCTTCACTATATGTGTATTAGCTAGCTAGCCAGCCAGTTTTAGAGGAATGATTCCATTCATTTTTTTTGTCGAATTAACTGCCAATATGACAACACTCCGTTCAAACAATGCAGTCAATCCACAGCAATACACTGGCTAAAGTCAGTTGATGATAGGACTTAGACAAGAAAACTAAATTTGAGAAATTATAGTCTGTTTACATATATTTTAGAGGCTATTTACAGAAAATTGGTATACAACCCGTATAAACTGTATTTATAATTATACGTCAATATTTTAGGTTGACTTTAATTTTCATTACACAATTTCTGATACATCACATGCCTGTCTTTTATTGTCCTGCATAAGTAAAAGCAGGAAATGCATCATTTATACCCAGGGACGGCCTGTTCAATAGGGCGATATGGGCGACGCACTGCCAAACGGGAAAAGGAAGGGATTTTTTTTCTAATCAATTATATCACGGCAACAGTAGTTATCAGTGTTGTAATCTGATCTGACTGCCACTAAATGTCAAATCAGGCTAAAGTCGTGCTTCAAATGGCCCCGCCCGTTTTTGGGCGATTTCAGTCAGGTTGAAAATCGCCCAGAAGTCTCTCATAGCCTGTCATGTAAAATCTATTTTTTTCAAATTTCAAAGCTTTCAATACATTCTCTATGGGTGTCTGTGGGCTTGCACTTACGCGCTTTCGTCATACGTGACGTAACCATGAACGTAACTAAGCAAATAGCGGCTAGCAGCGTCTCTGTTGCGACCTGCAATGTGGCGTTATTTTATGTTTTTAATTTGTACACTTAGTGGCGTTATTTTATGTTTTTAATTTGTACACTTAGTTTACAAACATTCTGCCAACCATGGATTTCCAGTGGTGGGTTTTGGACTGATCTTGTTGATCGTGTACATACCCGCTACGAACGGACTAAATAATGAAAACGTTGCTGGCAGCGGAATCCAATACAGCTGGGAGACTTGGCTGGATGACAGAGTCCCGGACAGAGAAGTGGAGCCGGCCGGCTTCACCCTGGTCGGAGCGGACCTCGATCTGACAGTCACAGGGAAAATCGATCCTGGTAAGAGAGCGACTCTGTACCCCCGAGCCCCGACATTGAACTGCTTTCTGTGTCACTGCGACCTTACTATCTGCCCCGTGAGTTCCCCCAATTGTTTGTTACCGTTGTGTACTGTTGATAATCACAAGTTTACTGGAGAACTGAGACCAAGTAGAGACTTTGGACAGGGTGGATATGGTATAATAAAGGCAGTTTATTCAGAGGTAAAGATATCTGGAATCGCGTGCACGGACTCGTTCGTCAAACTCTTAGGGAGCTATCTGAAGAGAGCCCCGAAAACATTGTGTGCTGACATTTTATACAATAAATGATGTAGGTTGAATCTAGTAGTTCTGATCTTCTGATTGGTCCTGATGAGTTGGGCGAGGTCCCCTCCACTGTTGCATTGGCTCTGAGTCGGGTTCTCTGTCTTCAAATGTTCAGCCTAAAGAGAGGGGATTTTTGTGTGTGTGTGTGTGTGTGTTTAACAGTGATGATGTGTGTGTGTGTGTGTGTTTAACAGTGATGATGTGTGTGTGTGTGTGTGTTATCAGTGATGATGTGTGTGTGTGTGTGTGTGTGTCCTCAGAGCAAGAACTCGTGAGTTGGAAGAACTGAGAGACCTATGGCGTGGGTGTTGTCCTTGGCCACCTGCTGACAAGGCTGACAAGATAGGACTCTTTTGTCCATTGTTATAGGATAGGAACAGCATTGATTGAAAACAAACGCCCAACACAAAATGGGTCATGCACAAGATTTTAGTCAGACCAAGCTATAACATTATATATTTACTACGACAGTACATTCAACCAAAAGCTAATATAACAAAGGCATCAGAGATTATTTATAATCTGTCACAGAAACTGGAATCCATCTCCCCAGATCAGTCAATAAATGCTTCTGGTATTGACTTATATGCTGCCCCTGTCTTCATGTTGTTGCTGGACATATATTTTTTAAAATGTGTGTAGGTCACCTAAATCATCAGAAAAATTGCCCCTCCTGAGAATTTTTTCAGGAGCCGCCACTGTTTATACCTTTACTGCCCTTCAATCCAATTAGACCGGTTTTGGATTTCTCCCTGACCAAGATGGCTGCCATTTTCAACCCGTTCTGTCACGTTGAGGGTTTATGCCATAGACCATCTAGTAATTTAATAGGATCACTATGTGAACTAGACTCAGCAGGGTGGCCCCGTCATCCTCCTCTGGCTGTACCCGGTAAAGTAGTAGTACCTGAGTGAAGAACACTGTCATGATTTTCTGGTCCACATAACCTACCATCAGCAGTTCTCTGTATAACATTGATGGTGTCACGCAGCGATCGACTCTGCTCTCCTGGCTGCTGTGCTAGGTAGACCTCAGTGCATCGTACCTGAGGACAGTCTGAGACGGGGCAACATGTTTACGGTTCTAAATATGTGTGTTTGTAAATGTGCATTACACCTTATAATATGTGTTGTTGTTGTTTTGACTTATTCGTTTTAAAGATAATCATGAATGAATAAACAGAAGTCCCATTGAGGACGCCTAAAGAACCTGAATAATCCACACTAAATCTCTGCAGTATATCATTGAGTACTCTGACCTCTAGTGGCAAGAAGAGAAACAACAGGGCCTTTGAGATAATCTGACAGTACAGTAGGCCTGTGCAATTTCCATTTTGAGGCAACGACACTATCATGGTCCAATCCAATTTATTCCTGAGTTATCTGTTGGTAGGAAGATAAGGACCTTCAATGACACTCACCACATTCTTCATATAGTACTTCCATCCCATCCTCAACTAAAAAGGGCACTAAAACCTTTTCTCTACTGATAAGCACTGGCGCTACCAACAACAAAGCTAGGAGCACCAAACATGATTTAGCACTAGAAAATGAGCTGTGCTTTATAGTCTATGGTACTCAGACGCTGCGGTGCCGCGAAGCCAGGCGCTTTCCCTTAATCAAGCTTCTCACAGGTTTATGTCACTCTCCAGTGAAGAGGAAATTCAGCAGCTCTTGGAGGACAGTGGAAGGATAAAAGTGCATCTTTATTGTTAAAAGTAAAAATGGGCTTCGTCCGTTTAGTGCACTTCAGGCTTCATCAGGCCCAAGATTTTACAGGTGCCTGGCTGGACTGAGTCCTGATTGGTTCAGAGCCTCTGCTCTTTTCTATAACCTGTAGGTAGGTAGGACTGGATCCTGATTGGTTCAGAGCCTCTGCTCTTTTCTATAACCTGTAGGTAGGACTGGATCCTGATTGGTTCAGAGCCTCTACTCTTTTCTATAACCTGTAGGTAGGTAGGACTGGATCCTGATTGGTTCAGAGCCTCTGCTCTTTTCTATAACCTGTAGTTCTATATCGCGGAGCTCCGCCCCATAGGGGAGCTCTGCTCCTATTGGTTTACCCACTGCCCTAAGGCAGCATCAGCCTGAGACAAAATTATGCACACACCTACAGCCAATAGGAGTACAGGTGTCCCTATAAGAGGGGATGCCTCCCCTCAATCAGCCTCCCTTTATCTTCAGCGACTGGACTAGACTGGAGAAGCCAAGAAGACACGAAGAAAAGACTCAGGACGAGATACGCCGTCGATTTTCCAGATCATCGACGTAGTCCCAGAAATGAGCTGGATAACCTGGAGATTTTCCACCCCCAAAAGCTCTTTTCAGAGCTCAATGCAGATGCTACTCCATGGCGGCCGGCGACTCCCACGACTTATGTTTTGTGTGTTTGGGGTCTCAGCATGCCAAAGAGGGCGTCAGCAGTCCCCCTAACTGCGCCTCCTGCGCCCTCCTTTCTATAAAGGAGAGGAAGCAGCGCTGGGCGTTCTTCAGGGAGGATATCCCTCTAGAGGATGCACTGTCGATTTTAGCCTCTGCTTCAGAGGCGTCATCTGATGGCGCAGACTCTGGAAATGATGGGGACTATGAGGAGGAGGAGACAGGCATTCCAATGGAACAGTCTGACCCCATCCCTCATACTTTCAAGCCCCCTTTACCTTTGGATAGTGAGAGGGCTTGTTGTTCCTATGGCGATGACGACACGGGCTCTGAGAAATCAGAAGCCCTGTCCTTCGCTGCAGCTTCTCTGAGGTCGGACTTTCCCGGACTCATTGAGAGAGCTGCCAGGCGACTGGAAATAGCGCTTCCCCCTATTCCCTCTGCACCGGAGGTAGATTTAATGGAGGGCGGCCCCTATTCCAGGCCAAGGAGAGCGGCAGAGCCACTGGCTCCAGCTATGCCCTCATTGGCCAAGTATGTCGAGGGCTCATGGGAGGCACCTCTAGCGGTGCGTTCGCCAGCTAAGTCGTACCTCCCGTTCACTAGAGTGGAGGGAAGGTTCCAGGGCCCGGCAAGAGGAATCCCCAGGTTAGAGAGCGCCATGGCGGCGTATCTCGTACCGGGTTCGAGTCCTTGGCCCTCTTCCAAGAAGGCCACTCTACCATCTCAGAAGGACCGTCTCACAGCACAGCTGTTAGAGAAGTCCTTCAATTTGGGAGCCCAGGCTGTAGCAGCAGCCAATAACATTGCCCTCTTGGCAGCCGCTCTGTCCCATTTGACCACGGGTAAGACTGAGCTGGAACCAGAGGAGGTGGAGGAAGCGTCCAGAATTTCTGGCACCATCTTGCACCTAACACAGGCTTCGGCCGTCTGCTCGGGGAGGTCCATGGCCACTTCGGTGGTCGTGGAGCGACACCTCTGGTTGTCTCTGACGACCATGAAAGAGGCAGACAGGACGTCCCTCTTGAACGCCCCCCTCTCTGACGACAGTCTCTTCGGAGTCGCCGTCAAAGAGACGACGGAGAGGTTTTCAAGGCTGGACGAGGAGAAGAAGCAGCTGGCCAGACACCTGCCACTGGCAGGGAGGTTAGGCCCTGCACCCCAATCCCAAAGGCCGTCCACTTACGCTGCCCAAAGTAGACAAGGGTCTACGGCGAGGCGGCGTATCCGGCGCCAGTCGGCGGCTACAGGAGGCAGGAGAGCAGGCTCCGCCCCCCCAGCAGCCACGGTGGCCCCAATGACACAGCCGGCGAGAGAAGTTGTGAGAACGCCAACCTGGCATCCGAAAGGAGGCCACAAGAGGAGGCGCACATGACGGGACGCGGGGGAGTGGATGGAGGACACGTTGAGATCGAACGTGGCCACTGTTCCCCCCCCACCCTTCGGTTGAAGGGATGGGTGATGATGTTGCTTTCTGTGATGTATGTAATTAAGAGTTGGCTCCACCTGACTTTGTCAAAAAAGAGCTCCTTTTCCATAATACGTCCGAGAGCGTTCATATCTCACCCTCTCTCTCTTACCACTCTGAGCGCCGTTCAGCCCACCAAGGGTGCGTTGCTGAACAGACACTTAGGGTAGGTATAAATAACACTTCATGTATAAGGAGTGTCTCACATAGCAGGCTACAGACTCTGTCAGACTCTGACAAGATGACGCAGCCGCTATTTGGGGATGGCGCACTATCGCAGACTAAGGTCTCTGTTAGTGCGATTCAGACCCATGCTGCGTTCACGGAGGGCCCGATTACCACGGTCACGAAAGTAACCAACGTATCGGCGCCCCCACCTCTCTTAGAACGCGCCAATGCTCATCACACTGAGTGTAGCTCAGCCCACCAGAGGTGCAGAGCTGAGCACACACAGGAGGTGAAAGGAAAAAAGATACCAAGGCGCCGTCTTGGATTATCTCAAAGAGACCTCACATTACAGACTCCAGGGAGTACTGTAGTGAGTGTCTCTCATAGCAGGTTGCAGTCTCAGTCAGGAGACAGGATGACGCAACCGCTATTTGGGGATGGCGCACTATCGCAGACTAAGGTCTCTGTTAGTGCGATTCAGACCCATGCTGCGTTCACGGAGGACCTGATTACTACGGTTACGGGAATTACCAACGTATCGGCGCCCCCAATTCTCACAGAACGCGCTGATGCTCACCACGCTGAGTGTAGCTCAACCCACCAGAGGTGCAGAGCTGAGCACACACAGGAGGTGAAGGTTAAGAAGGTATCAAGGCGCCGCCTTGTGTTACCTCATAGAGACCTCATATTACAGACTCCTAGGAGTATTGTGGTGAGGGGCTCTCATAGCGAATTGCAGTCACAGCCAGATTCTGGAATGATGACGCAATCGCTCGCTGGGGATGGTGCTCTGTCGCAGGCTGTGGCCTCGGTCAGTGCAGTTCAGACCCGCGCTGCGTTCACGGAGGGCAGGAATACGACGGTTACGGGTTTAGCCAATGTCTCTGCCCCTCCGTCTCTCTCAGAACGCACTGATGTTTCCTCTCCCTTTCATGAGAGGCCCACCTTGGGCTGTTCCACCACCTCAGTGTTGGAGAACAGCGGCGGCAAGGGCCATAGAGGAATACAGGTCCTTCCTACTGAATGTACCACAGCTTCGCGCTCGGCCGCTTTCTCTGCATTGCTGGCAGTGGCAGCGAAGCTGTACCCTCTCACGCTGGCTAGAACAGACGTTGCAGAAGGGTTATGCCATCCAATTCCATCGGACCCCACCCCCATTCAGGGGAGTGGTGGAGACGGTGATGAAAACGCCCGAAAAAGTGCCCGCTCTGGTTTCAGAGATTACGGAACTTTTGGCGAAGGAGGCGGTCACAGTAGTTCCCCAGGAGCAAAGGAACAAAGGGCTATATTCGCCTTATTTCCTGGTGCCCAAAAAGACGGGGGGAATGAGGCCGATATTGGATTTACGCATTCTCAACGAGAGAGTAACCAAACGGCCCTTTCGAATGCTCACGACAAAACGTCCACTGTAAGGTGTCCAGAAGGGAGACTTTTGTACAAGCATAGACCTAAAGGACGCGTACTTTCATGTGCCGGTACAGCCGCGTCACAGGAGGTTTCTGCGATTCGCCTTTCAAGGGGTGGCGTACGAATACACGAGGATGCCATTCGGGTACGCCCTGGCACCTCGCACGTTTTCCAAGTGTGTGGAGGCGGCATTGGAACCGTTGCGTCGTCAGGGAATAAGGCTACTAGCCTACCTAGACGACCTACTGGTTCTCGCCCCGTCAGCAGAGCTGGCGATCACTCACACGACACAGACAGTGATTCATCTCACACGTCTGGGGTTCGCTGTGAATTGGAAAAAGAGCGCGCCTTGGCCCAGTCATCAGATTGTCTACCTGGGGATACAGCTAGACACTGTAATGATGAGGGCTCGAATTTCGGACCCCCGAAGGGTAGCCTTGTTGCTAGCCCTGAGGAGGTGTCGTCCGAATCACACGGTGATGGCGCTGTCGATCATGTCACTCTTGGGTCTCATGTCGTCAGCCCACTCTGTGGTTCCGCTGGGACTCCTGCACATGCGCAGGATGCAGCGATGGTTCGCCCAACTAAGACTAGACCCAGTGCGTCAACGTCATCGGTTGGTGGTGGTTCCCCTCTCGCTCAGTGCAGATCTGAACTATTGGAGAAACCTGCGCGTTCTCACGCACGGAGTCCCGATAGGCAAAGTGTCCTCCTACATTCCAGTGTTCACAGATGCCTCTCTGACTGGATGGGGAGGGACATGTCAGACCCAAGCGATAGGAGGTGTGTGGCCTCTTTCGAGTCGCCACTTCAACCTCTTGGAGTTGGAAACGGTTCGACTGGTTCTGACCCACTTCGCGTCTACCCTTCGGGGTCGCGATGTGCTGGTCTGGTCAGACAACCGGACCACAGTAGCCCACATAAATCGCCAGGGAGGAGTCAGGTCTCCTGCTCTCCATCGGGCGGCAGAGGAATTGTGGCTGTGGGCTCACGAGCACCTTCGCTCATTGAGAGCAGCACACATTCCGGGCTACTTGAACGTAGGAGCAGACCTCATGTCAAGAGGGGGTCCTCGAGACGACGAGTGGTGTCTGCATCCGGATATTGTTCTCAAAATTTGGGAACTGTCGAGGTGGATCTATTCGCGTCACGCGTGAACGCGTAATGTCCTTTATGGTTCTCTCTGAGGGAACAGGACGAACCGCCACTGGGAAGAGACGAATTTGCGCACCACCCGGGGCCGAGAGTTCTTCTATATGCATTCCCTCCGCTGTCCTGCATTCTCCCACTGTTAGCCAGGGTGAGATCAGGAGGGCTGTCAGTGATATTGATAGCCCCCGATCGCCCAGGGGCTCCTTGGTTTGCGGAGATGAGTCAGATGTTGATTGCGCCACCTTGGCCAATTCCACATCGACGGGACGCATTGTCTCAGGCGGGGGGTTCGATAGGGCAATTGCCCATAAATCGGCCAACCACTGAAGGCTTGGCTGCTGAGAGGGACAGGCTAGAGCGCCGTGGGTTATCTGATGCAGTGATCAGGACCATACAGGGTGCACGTGACAGTTCCACTTCCAGGGTGTATGCCAGCAGATGGAACGTTTTTTTCACGATGGTGGTGTCACACAAGGTGTAGACCCCATGAGCTGTCAGGTTGAGAGTGTTCTCTCTTTCCTACAGTTTATGTTTGATAAGCAGCGATCGCACGCCACCATTAAGGTGTTTGCAGCGGCGATTTCAGCTTGTCACGAGGGGTTTGGCAGAGACAATGTCTTCAGCCACCCTCTAGTGAAACGTTTCTTATTGGGAACACGACAGCTTAGGCCAATGCCTAGAGCCACGCTTCCTCAGTGGGATTTGGCTTTGGTACTCGAAGCGCTATGTAAGTCGCTGTTCGAGCCATTGAATCAAAT
Source organism: Coregonus lavaretus (assembly GCF_964263955.1). Taxonomy (NCBI): domain Eukaryota; kingdom Metazoa; phylum Chordata; class Actinopteri; order Salmoniformes; family Salmonidae; genus Coregonus; species Coregonus lavaretus. The sequence continues at coordinate 63,621,079 of NC_139993.1, read as the reverse complement.
ACCCCTCAAGATGCTGTCTATGAAGACGGCACTGTTGCTCGCTTTGACCGCTGCTAAGCGTGTCAGTGATTTGTGTGCTCTTTCGACGAGACCCGACTGCCTGGCCATTAATGGCGATCTGAGCAGAGTGGTGTTACGTCCTAACCCTTCTCACCAAGCTGCTTGGCGATGGTCTTGTAGCCCATTCCAGCCTTGTGTAGGTCTACAATCTTGTCCCTGACATCCTTGGAGAGCTCTTTGGTCTTGGCCATGGTGGAGAGTTTGGAATCTGATTGATTGATTGCTTCTGTGGACAGGTGTATTTTATACAGGTAACAAGCTGAGATTAGGAGCACTCCCTTTAAGAGTGTGATCCTAATCTCAGCTCGTTACCTGTATAAAAGACACCTGGGAGCCAGAAATCTTTCTGATTGAGAGGGGGTCAAATACTTATTTCCCTCATTAAAATGCAAATCAATTTATAACATTTTTGACATGCGTTTTTCTGGATCTTTTTGTTGTTATTCTGTCTCTCACTGTTCAAATAAACCTACCATTAAAATTATAGACTGATAATTTCGTTGTCAGTGGGCAAACGTACAAAATCAGCAGGGGATCAAATACTTTTTTCCCTCACTGTAGGTACAGCAAATCCCCTTATTGTATGGGACACCTTTAAATGTGCCTTTAGAGGCCATGCAATTCAGTACTCATCTCAAGAAGAAGCACATTAAGGTCCTGGAGTGGCCTAGCCAGTCTCCAGACCTTAATCCCATAGAAAATTTGTGGAGGGAGCTGAAGGTTCGAGTTGCCAAACGTCAGGCTCGAAACCTTAATGACTTGGAGAAGATCTGCAAAGAGGAGTGGGACAAAATCCCTCCTGAGATGTGTGCAAACCTGGTGGCCAACTGCAAGAAACGTCTGACCTCTGTGATTGCCAACAAGGGTTTTGCCACCAAGTACTAAGTCATGTTTTGCAGAGGGGTCAAATACTTATTTCCCTCATTAAAATGCAAATCAATTTATAAAATTTTTGCGTTATTCTGGATTTTTGTTGTTGTTATTCTGTCTCTCACTGTTCAAATTAACCTACCATTAAAATTATAGACTGATGATGACTTTGTCAGTGGGCAAACATACAAAATCAGCAGGGGATCAAATACTTTTTTCCCTCACTGTATGTTATGTCGGAAAAAGTCAGTTATAAATTCCTTTGTCCTAGTTAAAAATAAATTATCATCCAATAGGCTTTGATTAAATTTCCAATATCCTCGCCCACGTTGAAATTCAGTAAGAGTAATGTATATGCCAATTATATGATGGTCCGACCGCATTCTGTCCCCTATCAACACTTTTTAAAACTTTTGGTGCCAACGAGAATGACATAAGAAAGAAGTCAAGACGACTTAGTAAGCTGTTAGTGGTAATAACAAGTTAGTAAGCGTTAATAAAAAGAAAGAAGTGTTGGAGTGTTTAGATACGAAAGGGTAAGGACTTACTTCATAAACTGCACAAACTTATTATTAGACAGTAAAAGTTTAGTAGGAAAGTACACTGAACAAAAATATAAACTCAGCATGTAAAGTGTTGGTCCCATGTTTCATGATCTGAATTAAAATATCCCAGAAATGTTCCATACGCACAAAAAGCTTATTTATCTCACATTCTGTGCACAAATTTGTTTACATCCCTGTTAGTGAGTATTTCTACTTTGCCAAGATAATCCATCCACCCGACAGGTGTGGCATGTCAAGAAGTTGATTAAACAGCATGGTCATTGCACAGGTGCACCTTGTGCTGGGGACAATAAAAGGCCTCTCTAAAATGTGCAGTTTTGTCACGCAACACAATGCCACAGATGTCTCAAGTGTTGGTGGAGTGCGCAATTGGCATGCTGAATGCAGGAATGTCCACCAGAGCTGTTGCCAGAGAATTGAATGTTAATTTCACTACCGTAAAATAATAATGGCAGTACGTCCAACTTGCCTCACAACCGCAGGCCACGTGTAACCACGCCAGCCCAGGACCACCACATCCGGCTTCGTCTCCTGCAGGATCGTCTGATATCAGCCACCCGGACAGTTGATAAAATTGGGTTTGCACAACTGAGGAATTGCTGCACAAACTGTCGGGAACTGTCTCAGGGAAGTTAATCTGCCTACTCGTCATCCTCACCAGGGTCTTGACCTGACTGCAGTTCAGTGTCGATGGCCACTGGCACGCTGGAGAAGTGTGCTCTTCACGGATTAATCCCAGTTTCAACTGCGCAGAGCAGATGGCAGACAGCATGCATGGCATCGTGTGGGTGAGCAGTTCGCTGATGTCAACGTTGTGAACAGAGTGCCCCATGGTGGTGGTGGTGGGGTTATGGTATGGGCAGGCATAAGTTACGGACAACGAACACAATTGCATTTTATCGATGGCAATTTGAATGCACAGTTATACCGTGACGAGATCCTGAGGCCCATTGTCGTGCCATTCATCCACCACCATCACCTCATGTTTCAGCATGATAATGCACAGCCCATTGTCGCAAGGATCTGTACACAATTCCTGGAAGCTGAAAATGTCCCAGTTCTTCCATGGCCTGCATACTCACCAGACATGTCACCCATTGAGCATGTTTGGGATGCTCTGGATCGACGTGTACATTTACATTTTACATTTACATTTACGTCATTTAGCAGACGCTCTTATCCAGAGCGACTTACAAATAGGTGCATTCACTTTATAGCCAGTGGGATAACCACTTTACAATGTTTTTTTTTGTTTTTGTTTTTTTTTGGGGGGGGGGGGGGGGGGGGGGGGTTGGAGTAAAGCGGGGGGGGGGGGGGGGGGGGGTAGAAGGATTACTTTATCCTATCCCAGGTATTCCTTAAAGAGGTGGGGTTTCAAATGTCTCCGGAAGGTGGTGAGTGACTCCGCTGTCCTGGCGTCGTGAGGGAGCTTGTTCCACCATTGGGGTGCCAGAGCAGCGAACAGTTTTGACTGGGCTGAGCGGGAACTATGCTTCCGCAGAGATAGGGGAGCCAGCAGGCCAGAGGTGGATGAACGCAGTGCCCTCGTTTGGGTGTAGGGACTGATCAGAGCCTGAAGGTACGGAGGTGCCGTTCCCCTCACAGCTCCGTAGGCAAGCACCATGGTCTTGTAGCAGATGCGAGCTTCAACTGGAAGCCAGTGGAGTGTGCGGAGGAGGGGGGTGACGTGAGAGAACTTGGGAAGGTTGAACACCAGACGGGCTGCGGCATTCTGGATGAGTTGTAGGGGTTTAATGGCACAGGCAGGGAGCCCAGCCAACAGCGAGTTGCAGTAATCCAGACGGGAGATGACAAGTGCCTGGATTAGGACCTGTGCCGCTTCCTGTGTAAGGCAGGGTCGTACTCTCCGAATGTTGTAGAGCATGAACCTACAGGATCGGGTCACCGCCTTGATGTTAGCGGAGAACGACAGGGTGTTGTCCAGGGTCACGCCAAGGCTCTTCGCACTCTGGGAGGAAGACACAACGGAGTTGTCAACCGTGATGGCGAGATCATGGAACGGGCAGTCCTTCCCCGGGAGGAAGAGCAGCTCCGTCTTGCCGAGGTTCAGCTTGAGGTGGTGATCCGTCATCCATACTGATATGTCTGCCAGACATGCAGAGATGCGATTCGCCACCTGGTTATCAGAAGGGGGAAAGGAGAAGATTAGTTGTGTGTCGTCAGCGTAGCAATGATAGGAGAGGCCATGTGAGGATATGACAGAGCCAAGTGACTTGGTGTATAGCGAGAATAGGAGTGTATACGACAGTGTGTTCCAATTCCCGCCAATATCCAGCAACTTCGCACAGCCATTGAAGAGGAGTGGGACAACATTCCACAGGCCACAATCAACAGCCTGATCAACTCTATGCGAAGGAGATGTGTCGCGCTACATGAGGCAAATGGTGGTCACGCCAGATACTCACTGGTTTTCTGATCCACACCCCTACCTTTTTTTTTTTTATTGACTGATTTCCTTATATGAACTGTAACTCAGTAAAATCTTTGAAATTGTAGCATGTTGCGTTTATATTTTTGTTCAGTGTAGACAAAAATAGGTTAAAGGATACGAGTAGGGTAACAGTAACGGGGCCATCCAGGCACTAGTGCTACAAAATAAACATTCCAGGTCACACAGCAAAAATATTGACAGATGTAGGATCTTCATTGTATCACTCTTTTGTTACTGAGAATTTTCCACATGTAGAGCAGGAAATACAAACTTGAAATGTATTTGTCACGTTCGTTTAAGGACGGGTCAGACCAAGGCGCAGCGTGAAATTTAATTATTACACCGAATAAACACACTAACAAAACAACAAACAAACGAAACGTGAAGTCCTAAGGCCACACGACAAGACAAGACAAGACAAGACAAGACAAGACAAGACAAGACAAGACAAGACAAGACAAGACAAGACAAGACAATAACCGGAACAAGATCCCACAACCCCTAATTGCCAATAGGCTGCCTAAGTATGCTCCCCAATCAGAGACAACGAGCGACAGCTGCCTCTGATTGGGAAACACACCCGGCCAAACATAGAACTACAAAACCTAGATCACAAACATTCAAGAGTCCCCTGAGTCAGGGTGTGACAGTATTCAAGGTTTAAAAAGGCTTCTAAAGTGTGTCATTTCCATTTAAAATAGTCAGACTTGATTTGCCCTTCAGAGAAATGTATCAAACCCCTACACATTTTTATTTATTTATTACAATCCACATAATAATTCACTTTTCCTGTTGCTGCAGGATTATTTGTCTGCTGTGTCAAATTGGCTAAATTTAAGATCCTACATTTGTAGGAGCATATGTGTCACAATTTAGAGCCCTGATTTGTGATAAAAAATGTAAAAGTTCAACTCCCTTATAGGCAAATGTTTTGTGTTTGGGAAAGACCAAAGCAAGAAGGACATTTCCATTACTTTCAAATGAAGGGACACCATTACATATCTTAGGGGCAGTGATAGCCTATTTTAAAGCATTGCTGAGATCGTTTTCTCTCAGAGCATATGGGGCCAATCGGTCGACTTACATTTACATTTTAGTCATTTAGCAGACGCTCTTATTCAGAGCGACTTACAGTTAGCACATACATTATTTTATCGAACCCACAACCCTGGCGTTGCAAACGCCATGCTCTACCAACTGAGCTACATCCCCTGCCGGCCATTCCCTCCCCTACCCTGGACGACGCTGGGCCAATTGTGCGCCGCCCCATGGGTCTCCCGGTCACGGCCGGCTACGACAGAGCCTGGATTCGAACCAGGATCTCTAGCCTTAGACCACTGCGCCACTCGGGAGACATCAGGAGTCTCCCACATGAAAAAATACTACAGTTTACTATAGAATACTATAGTACTTACTATAGAATTCCATAGAATTATGTAGTAAACTGTAGTATACTGTAGAATACTATCCTACACACTGTAGTATCCCTCAATCATGTGTAGTACTTAAAAGATAATTAAACAAAAACACTATGGTAAATACTATAGTAATACTACAGTGAATACTATAGTAATACTACAGTATTTATACCATAGTATACAATAATATAGTATTTTCTTATGTGGGCTAGTGCAGTAGTACTGCCTGTCTGATCCATAGATATACATAGTCTGTGTGGTCACATGCTTCATGGGTCTGACCTAGGATTTGTAAACTAACCTACTATGAGGAGGCCTGCAGCAGGAACTGAGAAGTTCTTCCCCTGTGGGTCTTCAGCAGAGCTAGGCAGAACATCGTCTCCCATGAAGCACACACCAAATCCTCCTTCTCCTCCAGTCCTTCACTCACCTCTACCAGAGAACGGTGGACATGATCCCGCACCACAAACCGATCCATGCTAAGATCCATTAAAATGTTTACATCAGGCACACCAACATCACAACAGTCAGTGTATTGTAACTTGAGACCGAAATGGAGACTACTATACTTGGAGTGTAAAGTAAGTGTAAAATGATACATCCCCACAGACCATTTCCTAGTGGTCACCAGCAGTAGGTCATTGAAGAGGAAAAAGTAGATGTGACGGAGATTCCAGTGACCAAAGATGTTTCTCTTTCTCAGAAAGCTCTGTCGTAGCCGGCCGCGACCGGGAGACCCACGGGGCGGTGCACAGTTGGCCCAGCGTCGTCCAGAGTAGGGGAGGGAATGGCCGGCAGGGATGTAGCTCAGTTGGTAGAGCATGGCGTTTGCAACACCAGGGTTGTGGGTTCGATTCCCACGGGGGGCCAGTATGAAAAATAAATAAAAATAATGTATGCACTCACTAACTGTAAGTCGCTCTGGATAAGAGCGTCTGCTAAATGACTAAAATGTGAATGTTTGATTAAGAGTTCTGGACAAAATCAAATCTCATTCTCTGATCTCTACTGATTTATCGTGGCCATTTAATGTTACTTAATTGAGAAAAAAATCATATTTTGTATTTTTATTACCTTGCGTTCAAACTCAGTCTTGTGCACAATTTCCTCCATCATCTCTCCCCACCTCCCTGTTGCAGGCCTCGACTACCTGAGGGGTCAGAGGGCACGATGCTCTCAATGCCATTGGGTGGAAATTGTGTTGGTCCTGTGTGTCTAATATTATAAAGTATTGTCAAAACTGTTCGCTGCTCTGGCACCCCAATTGTGGAACAAGCTCCCTCACGACGCCAGGACAGCGGAGTCACTCACCACCTTCCGGAGACATTTGAAACCCCACCTCTTTAAGGAATACCTGGGATAGGATAAAGTAATCCTTCTAACCCCCCCCCCCCCCTAAAAAAATAA
>NC_139993.1:63559412-63614106 GCF_964263955.1 Coregonus lavaretus | reverse complement strand
ACACAGCCCTGTTTCACCCTACCACATAGACTGGATATTAGCATGGTAATACATACAGCCCTGTTTCACCCTACCACATAGACTGGATATTAGCATGGTAATACATACAGCCCTATTTCACCCTACCACATAGACTGGATATTAGCATAGTAATACACACAGCCCTGTTTCACCCTACCACATAGACTGGATATTAGCATAGTAATACATACAGCCCTGTTTCACCCTACCACATAGACTGGATATTAGCATGGTAATACATACAGCCCTGTTTCACCCTACCACATAGACTGGATATTAGCATGGTAATACATACAGCCCTATTTCACCCTACCACATAGACTGGATATTAGCATAGTAATACACACAGCCCTGTTTCACCCTACCACATAGACTGGATATTAGCATGGTAATACATACAGCCCTGTTTCACCCTACCACATAGACTGGATATTAGCATGGTAATACATACAGCCCTGTTTCACCCTACCACATAGACTGGATATTAGCATAGTAATACACACAGCCCTGTTTCACCCTACCACATAGACTGGATATTAGCATGGTAATACATACAGCCCTGTTCCACCCTACCACATAGACTGGATATTAGCATGGTAATACATACAGCCCTGTTTCACCCTACCACATAGACTGGATATTAGCATGGTAATACATACAGCCCTGTTTCACCCTACTACATAGACTGGATATTAGCATGGTAATACATACAGCCCTGTTTCACCCTACCACATAGACTGGATATTAGCATAGTAATACATACAGCCCTGTTTCACCCTACCACATAGACTGGATATTAGCATGGTAATACATACAGCCATGTTTCACCCTACCACATAGACTGGATATTAGCATGGTAATACACACAGCCCTGTTTCACCCTACCACATAGACTGGATATTAGCATAGTAATACATACAGCCCTGTTTCACCCTACCACATAGACTGGATATTAGCATGGTAATACATACAGCCATGTTTCACCCTACCACATAGACTGGATATTAGCATGGTAATACACACAGCCCTGTTTCACCCTACCACATAGACTGGATATTAGCATAGTAATACATACAGCCCTGTTTCACCCTACCACATAGACTGGATATTAGCATGGTAATACACACAGCCATGTTTCACCCTACCACATAGACTGGATATTAGCATGGTAATACATACAGCCCTGTTTCACCCTACCACATAGACTGGATATTAGCATAGTAATACATACAGCCCTGTTCCACCCTACCACATAGACTGGATATTAGCATGGTAATACATACAGCCCTGTTTCACCCTACCACATAGACTGGATATTAGCATGGTAATACATACAGCCCTGTTTCACCCTACCACATAGACTGGATATTAGCATGGTAATACATACAGCCCTGTTTCACCCTACCACATAGACTGGATATTAGCATGGTAATACATACAGCCCTGTTTCACCCTACCACATAGACTGGATATTAGCATGGTAATACATACAGCCCTGTTTCACCCTACCACATAGACTGGATATTAGCATAGTAATACATACAGCCCTGTTTCACCCTACCACATAGACTGGATATTAGCATGGTAATACACACAGCCCTGTTTCACCCTACCACATAGACTGGATATTAGCATGGTAATACATACAGCCCTGTTTCACCCTACCACATGGACTGGATTGTAACAGTAAGTCCATGGACCCAGTGGGTGCATCTCTTTATCTGCTCACTAAGGAAGTAGGACAGGTGAAAAGACAGGCAGGGAAATTGAATGTTTTCACGTGTGTCCTTGGATCTAAACGTTTGACTAAAAATAACTGTAGCCTCTTTGAAAAAAAGGCGGATAGTGTGAGTTGAACATCAGCTACAACAACCAACACAACTTTACTGCTGCGTTTAATGACTTGAACTGCTGTTGATCCCCTATACAGCCAGACACATTCGGTGGTAGCTATAGAATGAAAGATACAGCTTTATTTTCTGTACACCCCTATAACACTTGAATTCATAGCACATCTGCAGCAGCTATCAATCAATGCCGATTCTTGACTGGGGACTCTGAGGTAATGTCACGTTCGTTGAATGACGGGTCAGACCAAGGTGCAGCGTGATATATACGTACATGTTTATTCAACTTTAATAAACACACGACAAAACAATAAACGAACCGTGAAGTCCTAAGGTAGCGGGCACACACAACATACCTTACAAGGAACAAGATCCCACAACTGGACAGTGCCAATTGGCTGCCTAAGTATGGTCCCCAATCAGAGACAACGAGCGACAGCTGCCTCTGATTGGGAACCACACCGGCCAACATAGAACTATACATACTAGATCACAAACATAGAAAATACAACATGGAACATTCACACCCTGACTCAACATATAAGAGTCCCCTGAGTCAGGGCGTGACAGGTAGGTCATCTGGTATGTGGCTCAGCACTCCTCAGTATTTTGGACAGCGGCCGCAGCGTTCCCAAACACACCTCAGTTCTGACAGTCCAAATCCGCAGTGTTTTCCGTAGCAGTTTTCTCACAGTATGTTGCTATCCCTTTCCCTGAGTTCAGCACAAACGAAACCCCAGTCTAGTCTATCGGACATTAACATAATGCATCAGCACAGGACCGTATCGTCTCTCTCTCTCTCTCTTTGGGAACCTGATTTAGCCACTGTCTGCAAACAGGCAGATACTGAAGGGGGTTTCAACTGTAAAAGTTTATGGGAAGAGGGAGTATGAGGGAGACTGTCGAGCTGGCTCACGTCCAGACATCCAAGCCACAGATGCATAATCTCTCTAGACATCCGCATGGCCTCCCGCTATTTTCTAATGATCCTAGGGTCTGGTTTTAGAAAGCAACTGCAAGGAAATTCAGCTGAACTGGTGTTTGACCTCTATTGAAGCCTGCAAAGAAACTTTGATGTTGTTTTGATGAGGTTCAGGGTGGTAAAGTAACATATCCTCCTATATTATGTCCACACTACTGAAATATGTATCACACCCATTTTGGGGCGCTGGTCATATCTTTTAAGCCAGGTGCCAGTCCCCAAGCAGTCAAACATTTTAGGTGCTGCCTGGTACTCGGTACCGGTGTGTACCAGGCCGGCCCAATTCAAGCACTGCATGTCTATGACCATGGCCGGATCACCACATCTGGGGCCCCGGGGCACCTACCTCCAAGGGGCGCCTGTCATTCCAAATTATGTCCCCCTGTCAAAATAATTGTAGATCTCCACAAGTCTGGTTCATCCTTAGGAGCAATTTCCAAACGCCTGAAGGTACCACGTTCATCTGTACAAACAATAGTACGCAAGTATAAACACCATGTGTATGTAAACTTCTGACCCACTGGGAATGTGTTGAAAGAAATAAAAGCTGAAATAAATAATTATTTCTACATTTTACATTTTAGTCATTTTAGCAGACACTCTTATCCAGAGCGACTTACAGTTAGTGAGTGCATACATTTTCATACTATTATTCTGACATTTCACATTCTTAAAATAAAGTGGGGATCCTAACTGACCTAGGACAGGGTATTTTTACTAGGATTAAATATCAGAAATTGTGAAAAACTGAGTTTAAATGTTTTTGGCTAAGGTGTATTTAAACTTCCGACTTAAACTGTATGTAAGATATGTATTTGTAATATGAAATATAATTGCATTTATTCCTGTTATCAATCAAGGTGAGACTGAACATCGACAAGGCGCAGGAGAAACAGAAGGAGAGCTACCGGAGCTGGGGTCACCATCTGCTAAGGTGAATATAAAAAATCTCAGATAATAACTATTTGCATTTGCACACAAAATAACCTGAAGCTGGTTTTAGTTTCTCTTTGTCTTCCTAGGGTTACCTCAGTGGAAGCCAACAATCTTCTCCAGTTGGAGCAGTTGGACGGTCGACCACTGAAATCACTGACGCCCTACACTTCAGTGAAGCCCAATAGACAAAGTATGTTAAGCTTTGATTGACATTTGAGAAAGCAAGAAATTGTAATTATGCTGAGCTTATAAAAATGTACCTCTTCAATTTCCCTCTCCAAATTACTTTAGGACCATCGACTGTCCGAGCCCCCCAGAGGGTATCCCATCCACCAGAACCAGTGAGTTCGGATCAGTCTGATTCTCTGTGCTCTGAGTCGGAAGGGGACAAGCTAGGCTATACCTTCCAAAAGTGTTGAAAAGTACATTTACATTTTAGCAGACGCTCTTATCCAGGGCGACTTACAGGAGCAATTAGGGTTAAGTGCCTTGCTTAAGGGCACATCGACAGATTTTTCACCTAGTCGGCTCGGGGATTAGAACCAGCAACCTTTCGGTTACTGGCACAACGCTCTTACCCACTAAGCTACCTGCCGCCCCATACATATCTCCCATTTATAACACTGCCCTAATCCATCAGGTGTTCTCCCAGTAAAGCGTAACCTGTGTGTTTGCTTGTTTACGTCTCGGTCTCCTATCCTGTTCCCTTTAACTCTGCTCCTGTTCTCCAGGACCTAGGGGTTCTGCCCAACACCCAGACCTGTTCCCTTTAACTCTGCTCCTGTTCTCCAGGACCTAGGGGTTCTGCCCAACACCCAGACCTGTTCCCTTTAACTCTGCTCCTGTTCTCCAGGACCTACGGGTTCTGCCCAACACCCAGACCTGTTCCCTTTAACTCTGCTCCTGTTCTCCAGGACCTAGGGGTTCTGCCCAACACCCAGACCTGTTCCCTTTAACTCTGCTCCTGTTCTCCAGGACCTAGGGGTTCTGCCCAACACCCAGACGTGGATCCACCGGATGTCCTCCATTACCAACCACCCTCCAACTTTTCATTACATCATCTACAGCTACTGTTGTCATTATCTGCTAAGAAAGTTTTCTTGCTCCATCATACTGGGCACATAATATGTGAGATACACAGATTAACTAAAAACACTAGCACTGCAAACACTCAGAACAAAGTCTCCCTCTTCAAGTCCTCCTTCTGAGACTGGCTGCCTGTCACAAGTGACAGGCAGAACCTCCCACCCACACAGCAACATTTTTACATTTTAGTCATTTAGCAGACGCTCTTATCTAGAGCGACTTACAGTCAGTGAGTGCATACATTTTCAAACTGGCCCCCCGTGGGAAACAAACCCACAACACTGGCGTTGCAAGCGCCATGCTCTACCAACTGAGCTACAGCCACTTCCTCAATATTCTTACACACCAGAATTCAGTATTTTAGTCTATGATTGCCATGTGAGTGTACAAAAAATCTGAATATATAAATTAATGACACAACTGTACCAAAAAATATCAAAGTTTATGTGTTAAAATCTGAAATATTGCCAGGTTGGTTTTCACAGCTGTTTCACAAGGTGTTCATTATTGTAAGGTATCCTTTGATGGTATTTATTTGTTCCACATTTGTCACGGTCGTTGAGAGACGGGTCAGACCAAGGTGCAGCGTGGTATGCGTACATGTTTATTAGAACGAATAAACACTCGACAAAACAACAAAAGCAACGTAACCGTGAAGGTCCTAAGGGCTAACACCACAAGCCTATCAGGAACACAAGATCCCACAACTAAGGTAGGTAACCAGGCTACCTAAATATGATACCCAATCAGAGACAACGAGCGACAGCTGCCTCTGATTGGGAATCACACCCGGCCAAACCTAGACATACACATACTAGATCTCCAACATAGAATATGATCACATAGATCTCAAACTGAAACTCACACCCTGACCCAACCAACAAGAGTTCTCTAGGTTAGGGCGTGACAGTACCCCCCCCCCCCCCCCCCCCAAAGTGCGGACTCCGGCCGCAAAACCTAACATAACAAGGGAGGGTCCGGGTGGGCATTAGCCTTGGAGGCGGCTCCAGGCGTGACGACCTCTCCCTCTCTGCCTCCCATTGCACCCCTGGTCTGGTCTGGACCTCAGCGCGATGCTTCCCCTCTCCTTCCTCCCACGATGCACCAAGCCCTGTCTGGACCCTGGTGTGGGAGGCCCCGACTGGAGTGGAGCCGCTGACCGGAGCTGAACTGGGCACCGGTGGAGCGGACTGCTCTGGCTCCAGAGTGAAGCCGCTGACCGGAGCTGGACTGGGCACCGGTGGAGCGGACTACTCTGGCTCCGGAGTAAAGCAGCTGACCGGAGCTGAACTGGACCCCGATGGAGCGGACTGCTCTAGCGCTGGAGTGGAGCCGCTGACCGGAGCTGGACTAGGCACCGGTGGAGCGGACTGCTCTGGCTCCGGAGTGGAACCACTGACCGGAGCTGGCCTGGGCACCGGTGGAGCGGACTACTCTGGCTCCGGAGTGGAGCCGCTGACCGGAGCTGAACAGGACCCCGGTGGAGCGGACTGCTCTAGCTCCGGAGTGGAGCCGCTGGACAAGGCACCGGTGGAGCGGACTGCTCTGGCTCCGGAGTGGAGCCGCTGACCGGAGCTGGACTTTGCACTGGTGGAGCGGACTGCTCTGGCCCTGGAGTGGAGCAGCAGACCGGAGCTGGCCCCAGACTGGGCACCGACACGTTTAGGAGCTCCTGCTCCAAAACGGGGCTGAACGTCGCGCCCACCCTGGGCACCGACGCAGAGGTGGTTTCCAACCCTGTAGTTGGGCTGGTTGCCGGCCCCAGACTGGGCACCGACACGCTAAAGTGCTCCCTGCAGGGGACCGTCGCTGGAGGTCGGGTGAGTTGTGTGGTTGGAGGAGGTGTAGAAACGCCACCTCTCTCCCATCGCTCCAATCTACTCACCACGCGCTCCATTGCGCTGACGAGAGCCTGGATCCTGCTCGCCTGCCGTTGGACACGTTCCTCCAAAGATCCGGACGACTGTACCTGCTAACTCCATTTTAGGTGCGTGATTCTGTCCTGGAACGGGCCGTGCCGGACTGGGTTGGTGCGAGAAGCAGGCACGGGGCGTACCGGGCTGGGAACTGGCGTTGGAGATCCACGACTGTTCCAGTCCTTCTCTCTCCACCGCCAATCCCACTCCAGTGAGGACTCCTCCGGGAGCCCCCATGAGTGAGGGAACAGAAATTCATCGTCGTCGTCTTCCTCCGACTCCTCTGTGTAAAACTGCTCCCATTCCTGCTCCCATGGTTGTAGGGACTCCACCTGGAACCCCCACGGGTGCAATGGTCGGGGCTCTTCTCTCTCGATCCCCGACCACCCCTTTAGCCCCCCCCCCCAACATTTTCTTGGGGCTGCCTCTCGGGCTTCCTCTTCGGCCAGCACCGTTGATGTCGCCGTTGATCCTCTCCTACCCGGGCTTCCTCCTTCGCCCAGGATCCTTTATTGGCTACACTCTCCTTCATTGCCTCCCGGTAACGGACGGCCTCCTCCTCAGTAATTTTCCCCCAACCGAGGAGGACATCTACCAAGGTTACCTCCCGTTGAGTCCCAGGCGTTTGCTCCTTCTGGGCACGCTGCTTGGTCCTTTTACGGTGGGATCTTCTGTCACGGTCGTTGAGAGACGGGTCAGACCAAGGTGCAGCGTGGAATGCATACATGTTTATTTATAAAGTAAACACACGACAAAACAACAAAAGCAACGTAACGTGAAGCTCACAATGGCTACACGCACACAAACCAAACAAGAGTCAAGATCCCACAACTAAGGTAGACAAAATGGCTGCCTAAGTATGATCCCCAAATCAGAGACAACGATCGACAGCTGCCTCTGATTGGGAACCACACCCGGCCAACATAGGCAACATAAACCAATGAGAAACAACAGGCATTTACAGGTCAAGGCGTGACAACATTATTCAATGTTGTATCCTAGGTCCTACAATAGATACATATATATATTCAACCATAAGGGGGTGCTAATGAGTTATGCAAGATATAAAAAACTGAATCATAATAGAGGACTACTGAAATTATATTATTTCAGTGTAGACAAGGGAAAGGCAGGTTAAAATAAAAACATGACAGCCAGACAAGCCAGTGTATGAAGAGTAGGCAACAACACATCTGCCACGCTGATCCTCAACACGGGGGCCCCTCAGGGGTGCGTGCTCAGTCCCCTCCAGTACTTCCTGTTCACCCATGACTGCATGGCCAGGAACGACTCCAACACCATCATTAAGTTTGTCGACGACACAACAGTGGTAGGCCTGATCACAGACAACGATGAGACAGCCTATAGGGAGGAGGTCAGAGACCTGGCTGTGTGGTGCCAGGATAACAACCTCTCCCTCAACGTGATCAAGACAAAGGAGATGATTGTGGACTACAAGAAAATAAAGAGGACTGAGCACGCCCCCATTCACATCGACGGGGCTGTAGTGGAACAGGTTGAGAACCTCAAGTTCCTTGGTGTCCACATCACCAACAAACTATCATGGTTCAAACACACCAAGACAGTCGTGAAGAGGGCAAAACAAAGCCTATTCCCCCTCAGGAGACTGAAAAGTTTTGGCATGGGTCCTCAGATCCTCAAAAAGTTATACAGCTGCACCATCGAGAGCATCCTGACTGGGTGCATCACCGCCTGGTATGGCAACTGCTCGGTCTCCGACCGCAAGGCACTACAGAGGGTAGTGCGTACGGCCCAGTACATCACTGGGGCCAAGCTTCCTGCCATCCAAGACCTCTATACCAGGCGGTGTCAGACGAAGGTCCTAAAAATGGTCAAAGACTCCAGCCACCCTAGTCATAGACTGTTCTCTCTGCTACCGCACGGCAAGCGGTACCGGAGCGCCAAGACCAGGTCCAAAAGGCTTCTTAACAGCTTCTATCCCCAAGCCATAATACTCCTGAACAGCTAATCATGGCTACCCAGACCATTTGCATTGCCATCACCATTCCCACACTACCAGAGCACCACGAGGAGCTGTCATTCCACATCGTCACGTCACCCCTTCACCAGATCGTCTTGGGATTGCCCTGGCTCAGACTACACAACCCCACCATCAATTGGATCACCAAGAGGTTCACAGCCTGGTCCACCTCATGCCGGAAGACCTGCCTGCCGGAGGTTTGTTGTTCCACGTTAGTGGAGAGTCCGGAGTGCGCCCTCCAGCCCAACATTCCACGTGAGTACGCAGATCTCTCCGATGTCTTCTCTTCATTAAAGGCTACGTGTCTCCCTCCTCACAGGCCCTGGGACTGCGCCATTGACCTGCTGGAGGGACAACACCCTCCAAAGAGTCGCATTTACCCCCTTTCCATGGCGGAGACTGAGGCCATGGAGAAGTATGTGGCGGAGACTCTGAAATAGGGGTTCATCAGACACTCTACCACTCCTGCCTCCGCCTGCTTCTTCTTCGTGGCCAAAAAAGACGGAGGACTGATGCCGTGCATTGACTATAGGGGGCTGAACGCAGTCACCACCAAGAACCGGTACCCCTTCCTCTGGTTCCATCGGCCATCGAGCAGCTACGAGGGGCCCGGTACTTTACCAAGTTGGACCCGAGAAGTGCCTACAACCTGATCCGAATCTGGGAAGGAGACGAGTGGAAGACGGCATTCAGCACTACCTCAGGCCACTATGAATACTGCGTCATGCCCTACGTCCTCGCCAACGCACCTTCTGTGTTCCAGTCCTTCGTCAATGACATGTTCCGAGACATGCTGAGTAGACAGGTGGTGGTGTACATCGACGATATCCTGATCTACCCGGCTACGTTTGAGGAGCACGTCAGGGACGTCAGAGCTGTCCTACTCCGCCTCCAGGAACACAGCCTGTTGGTGAAGGGGGAGAAATGTGAATTCCACCAACAGGCCATCTCCTTCCTGGGATACAGGATCAGTCCTCAGGGGGTGTTCATGGAAAGAGTGAAGACGGACGCCGTCAGGTCATGGCCAGTCCCCACCACCATCAAGGGCCTACAGAGCTTCCTGGGCTTCGACAATTTCTACCTGCGTTTCATCAGGTCCTTCAGCTACATAGCCGCCCTGCTCACCTCTCTCCTTAAGGGTGGGCCTCAGAAGCTGGCCTGGAACCCTCCGGCTGACGCTGCCTTCAAGAGACTGAAGGAGAGGTTCACCACAGCGCCCCTCCTAAAACACCCAGATCAATCTTGTCCTTTCATCCTGGAGGTGGACGCATCGGAGGAGGGCGTGGGTGCGGTTCTCTCCCAGCGGCACGGTAAGCCAGAGAAAATGTATCCCTGTGCCTTTTTCTCTAAAAAGCTTACCCCCACAGAGAGGAACTATGGAGTTGGAAACAGGGAGCTGTTGGCGGTGGTCCTTGCTCTGGAGGAATGGAGACACTGGCTGGAGGGCACAGTCCATCCATACCGGATTCTTACTGACCACCGGAATTTGGAGCACATACGGGCAGCGAAACGGATGAACTCTCGTCAAGCCAGGCGGGCCCAATACTCGCTTTCAATTCATTCTGTCCTATCGCCCAGGATCCCAGAATGTGAAAGCCTACGCACTCTCCAGGATGCACCATACCGGAGAGAGGAAGGATCTGGGGGGTCCTTTGCTTCTATCATTTGGGATGTGGACGAAGACATCCGCCTGGCGGCTCAGGAGGACCCAGCGCCTGCCAACGCCCCTCCGGGGCGCGTGTATGTACCCACCAGTGTCCGTGACTGCCTGCTGATCTGGGCTCACACCCTTATGGCAGGGCACTCCGTTTTTACACGCACCCTGCATTCTCTAGCACAAAAATACTGGTGGCCCACCTTTGCTTCTGATGTCTCTCGCTATATCAACTCCTGTTCCGTATGTGCCCAAACGAAGACACCTCGGAATGCCCCGGCAGGCAAATTAGTTCCTCTACCAGTGCCTCAGCGACCTTGGTCACACCTGTCCATAGACTTTGTCACCGACCTCCCACATTCTGACGGCCCCACCACAGTCATGGTGGTCGTAGATCGGTTGTCAACTGGTCTTCCTTCTGCTCTCCAGGTCGCTGAGGTCCTGTTCCAACAGGTCTTCCGGCACTGTGGACTACCGGAGGACATCCTCTCGTACCGTGGCCCCAATTCACCTCTCGAGTGTGGTAAGCTTTCCTGGAGAAGATCGGCGCACGGCCAGCCTCACTTCCGGGTATAGGCCTCAGTCGAATGGGCAGGTAGAGCGCATGAACCAGGAGCTGGGGAGGTTTCTTCATTGCCACTGTCAGGACCGGCAGGGTGAGTGGGCAAGGTTTCTTCCCTGGGCGGAATATGCCCAGAACTCCCTTGTTCACTCCTCCACGGGGCTCACTCCCTTCCAATGCATCCTGGGGTATCAGCCAGCCCTGGCCCCTTGGACATCCAGCCAGACCGATGCGCCCGATGTTCGCAAGTAGTTCCGAAGGGCCGGACAGGTCTGGGACGCCGCCCATGTCCGTCTCCAGAGGGCCATTCATCGGCAGAAGGACCAAGCTGACCGCCACCACAGTGAGGCGCCCGTATTCCAGCCTGGTGATCGCGTCTGGTTGTCAACTCGAAACCTCCCCCTTGCCTGCCCTGCAAGAAACTGAGCCCCCGGTTTGTGGGGCTGTTTAATGTCCTCCGGTGGATTAATCAGGTGTCGTACCGGCTGCTCCTTCCCTCTCACTACCGTGTCTCACCTACTTTTCATGTGTCTCTCCTCTGGCCGGTGATTCCTGGTTCTCTGGCGGATGCCGTCCCCCAGGGTACGCCCCCTCCGCCCCTGGACATTGATGGGATTCCGGCATATGCTGTGAGGGATCTGCTGGACTCCAGGTTCCGTGGGGGATGGCTCCATTACCTGGTGGACTGGGAGGGGTATGGCCCTGAGGAGAGGAGCTGGGTTCCGGCTGGTGACATTCTGGACACCAACCTAATTCGGGACTTCCACCGTCTATGATCAGCTCGTAAAAACTGTATGAATACAAACTTGAAACCACTGATCGTGACAATTAGCCCACGGGATGAAACTCCTGGACAACAGTTGTGAGTAGCCTGATTGTCCGTTCCATATCGTCCATTTTACTTTGACCTGTCCTGTTTTTAGGATATGTTGTTTGTTAACATGACAGCACATTTTTTTTATTTGATTGAGCGCCATTTAGGAGGTTAGGCTATTTTGATCGGAGAAACCTGCATTATTGAGAATTACATTGTCATCCATTTTTTCTCCAGCCTGTAGGCTACAGAAAAGGCCACATACTCTTTCTACCACATCCTATATCTGCTACACGATTTATGTTAGCTGATTTTTTGGGGGGGACAGAATGTTGTGGAGCGCCGCAGCGATGCATCTCTCCAACAGCACCCTGGAGAGGTGCGCTGGGAATGGACAAGATAAAATATTTTGCTGCCTTTGACAAAGTGGGCAATTCTTATCACAGGGCGGCGGCATCAGTGCTCACCTAAAAAGCCCATATGCCACTGGTTGAGAGAAATTGTCATTGTTTTTTTGGGGGGCAGAATTATGTGAGGTTGTATGTATTGTTGGAGGTGCGTCTTGGTCAGTTTAGCTCAGAAAACGCCGCCCTCGTCAATCCTCTACCATAGGCGGCTGCCTAATCCTGACTAATGAGCGGGCCGGCCCTGGATAAAGGATGGGTTCATTGGGTTCATCCATTGAAGACCGATAGTATAGGTGTTGATCTCATACCACTCAATTGCATCCAAAGTAGGTCATTCAAAAATAGTTCATATCTGTTGTGAATTTAACAGTGGATCGTTCCGATCTGCCAGTGGCAAATAGCCTCAGATAAGCAGATCAATCCAACCTGTGCATTTCTGTCGGTCATTCTCAATTCAAACACCACGAGGTAACAAACTGAGAGAGATTTTGATTTGATTAAACATGTATCAGATTACACAACACTTAAGACAAACAATTCAAGGAACCACCAATCAATATTGTGTGTCTGTCTGTAGCCAGGTAACCTCTTCCCCAGGCTAAAAGCCAGGTAGCCAACCTCAACCAAAAACTTCAAATAAGGTTATCTTCTGTGCTCCTCTCTGCCCTCAGTGCCCTGAAGATTAAATATAAACCAAAATACCAATGACAATAGTTCTCTTCAAGTCTACCAGGAGCAAATAATGGTCAGTGGTCACTGTGATGTGATCTAACTCCTCTCTGTGATTGATTTTCTATTCTTGACTGGATTAGTGTCTTGAGGTCAGTTGTCAACATGGGGCGCCAGACTGTCTGTAAATGGAGGTGCAAAAGCTTGGGAGCAGGGGTCTTGACTTTTTTTGGTGCCGTTGTTTGAAGCGCTGTCACCGTGAAAATGTTTAAAATGTACTTGTCTCAGCAGCATACATATTTGATGCAACGAGGGTGGAAATGGCTTATTTGGCCCCGTGTAGCTCAGTTGGTAGAGCTTGCAACGCCAGGGTTGTGGGTTCGATTCCCACGGGGGGCCAGTATGAAAAAAAAAAGGAAGAAAAAAATATGTATGGATAAGAGCGTCTGCTAAATGACTAAAATGTAACATTACTTACCAAGCCAAGCAGACAGAACCGGCACCAGGATAAAGTGACTAAGGGGGGCAGTTGAAATCATTGAGGTGGCACAATTTTGGCGGGTTCTACGTTGGAATTATATTATATTCTGCTTATATAACGCTATACCACAATAAATCAGCACAATGGAAAGCGCCCTAAACACTAAAGCGAGGCTGTTTTGGTAATGAATATAGGCTACAAGTTAGATGGCCTAATTCACCTATTACAAACAGCCTGTGTGAATGCAGCTGTACACACAGCTGTCTTACTAAACGACAGTGAGGGGAAAAAAGTATTTGATCCCCTGCTGATTTTGTACGTTTGCCCACTGACAAAGAAATGATCAGTCTATAATTGTAATGGTAGGTTTATTTGAACAGTGAGAGACAGAATAACAACAACAAAAATCCAGAAAAACGCATGTCAAAAATGTTATAAATTGATTTGCATTTTTAATGAGGGAAATAAGTATTTGACCCCCTCTCAATCAGAAAGATTTCTGGCTCCCAGGTGTCTTTTATACAGGTAACGAGCTGAGATTAGGAGCACACTCTTAAAGGGAGACACCTGTCCACAGAAGCAATCAATCAATCAGATTACAAACTCTCTACCATGGCCAAGACCAAAGAGCTCTCCAAGGATGTCAGGGACAAGATTGTAGACCTACACGAGGCTGGAATGGGCTACAAGACCATCGCCAAGCAGCTTGGTGAGAAGGTGACAACAGTTGGTGCGATTATTCGCAAATGGAAGAAACACAAAATAACTGTCAATCTCCCTCGGCCTGGGGCTCCATGCAAGATCTCACCTCGTGGAGTTGCAATGATCATGAGAACGGTGAGGAATCAGCCCAGAACTACACGGGAGGATCTTGTCAATGATCTCAAGGCAGCTGGGACCATAGTCACCAAGAAAACAATTGGTAACACACTACGCCGTGAAGGACTGAAATCCTGCAGCGCCCGCAAGGTCCCCCTGCTCAAGAAAGCACATAAACATGCCCGTCTGAAGTTTGCCAATGAACATCTGAATGATTCAGAGGAGAACTGGGTGAAAATGTTGTGGTCAGATGAGCCCAAAATGGAGCTCTTTGGCATCAACCAACTCGCCGTGTTTGGAGGAGGAGGAATGCTGCCTATGACCCCAAGAACACCATCCCCACTGTCAAACATGGAGGTGGAAACATTATGCTTTGGGGGTGTTTTTCTGCTAAGGGGACAGGACAACTTCACCACATCAAAGGGACGATGGACGGCGCCATGTACCGTCAAATCTTGGGTGAGAACCTCCTTCCCTCAGCCAGGGCATTGAAAATGGGTCGTGGATGGGTATTCCAGCATGACAATGACCCAAAACACACGGCCAAGGCAACAAAGGAGTGGCTCAAGAAGAAGCACATCAAGGTCCTGGAGTGGCCTAGCCAGTCTCCAGACCTTAATCCCATAGAAAATCTGTGGAGGGAGCTGAAGGTTCGAGTTGCCAAACGTCAGCCTCGAAACCTTAATGACTTGGAGAAGATCTGCAAAGAGGAGTGGGACAAAATCCCTCCTGAGATGTGTGCAAACCTGGTGGCCAACTACAAGAAACGTCCGACCTCTGTGATTGCCAACAAGGGTTTTGCCACCAAGTACTAAGTCATGTTTTGCAGAGGGGTCAAATACTTATTTCCCTCATTAAAATGCAAATCAATTTATAACATTTTTGACATGCATTTTTCTGGATTTTTTTGTTGTTATTCTGTCTCTCACTGTTCAAATAAACATACCATTAAAATTATAGACTGATCATTTCTTTGTCAGTGGGCAAACGTGCAAAATCAGCAGGGGATCAAATACTTTTTTCCCTCACTGTAAATGCTGTAAGTAGTAGCTTAGTTAATCATGCAAAACAAAAATACTGAATTGCAGTTTGGCTTAGAATACCGTTTTCTGGTGCAACATTTGGTAGGCTGATGGAAGGCTACTCGGAGTCAGTCTGCACTGCAGAGAAGCCTATTCAGACGTGCTCATCATGGTTCTGACAGGCAAAGTGAAATTATACAATGAATTTGCTCGCAGTGCACACAGCTCAAATGATATGTAACAACACCATTGGACCAAAACCATTGGACATGAAACAACGATAAAAAAAATTAACAACAGCACAACAAAATAGATAAACAATTGTATTTTGCAGCTGCCTTTTCATTTTAAAAGGTGCAACTAATGCTTTCTAGCTGCATTGAAAGCGACACTTTCCAGTGGTCAAAACCATTCATCTTGAGGCGACAGGGGAAGGGGGTGCAAAATGCAATCTTTTGTTAATTATTATATCATATAAAATGGACATATCTATTTTAATACAGACTAGCTCAAATCATTACTAGTCATTGAAAATGACAAACTACCCAATGGATCATAATAATTTTCTGGTTTA
This sequence comes from Coregonus lavaretus, assembly GCF_964263955.1. Lineage (NCBI taxonomy): Eukaryota > Metazoa > Chordata > Actinopteri > Salmoniformes > Salmonidae > Coregonus > Coregonus lavaretus. The sequence continues at coordinate 63,598,314 of NC_139993.1, read as the reverse complement.
AAAAAAAGTGGCTGTGCAAAAACAGACGTTTGCACCCCTATTTTGAAAGTGGGGTGCAGCTGCGCCGTTTGCTCCATTGCGCAGGCGCCTATAATTGTCAATACTTATTAATCAGAAAGTGTCTGTCCAAAGGTTTGTTAGTCATTCAATAAAAAGGTGAATGAGTGGACTATCAAAAAATAGATATCCGTGTAAAGAAAAAGTAAATGCATACGTGTACATTTGACGATACTTAAAGGCGTCATCGACTTCTTCATGTATACTATAGCCACGTCATCGACAGAGAACAGTGGGGTTAACTATCTGCAACAGTGTAACAACAATGGAACAGCTGGTTTAAACCACATTGTTGGCTACAATGTTGCAAAACACATGAAATGTCAGCCGGGAATACCCAGCAACATGTCACAGTCACTCATTAAGTTTTTGGATACAGTTACAGCATCAGAAATACGGACAAACCTGAAATGTACAGTGGGGAAAAAAAGTATTTAGTCAGCCACCAATTGTGCAAGTTCTCCCACTTAAAAAGATGAGAGAGGCCTGTAATTCATCATAGGTACACGTCAACTATGACAGACAAATTGAGAATTTTTTTTCCAGAAAATCACATTGCATGATTTTTAATGAATTTATTTGCAAATTATGGTGGAAAATAAGTATTTGGTCACCTACAAACAAGCAAGATTTCTGGCTCTCACAGACCTGTAACTTCTTCTTTAAGAGGCTCCTCTGTCCTCCACTCGTTACCTGTATTAATGGCACCTGTTTGAACTTGTTATCAGTATAAAAGACACCTGTCCACAACCTCAAACAGTCACACTCCAAACTCCACTATGGCCAAGACCAAAGAGCTGTCAAAGGACACCAGAAAATTGTAGACCTGCACCAGGCTAGGAAGACTGAATCTGCAATAGGTAAGCAGCTTGGTTTGAAGAAATCAACTGTGGGAGCAATTATTAGGAAATGGAAGACATACAAGACCACTGATAATCTCCCTCGATCTGGGGCTCCACGCAAGATCTCACCCTGTGGGGTCAAAATGATCACAAGAACGGTGAGCAAAAATCCCAGAACCACACGGGGGGACCTAGTGAATGACCTGCAGAGAGCTGGGACCAAAGTAACAAAGCCTACCATCAGTAACACACTACGCCGCCAGGGACTCAAATCCTGCAGTGCCAGACGTGTCCCCCTGCTTAAGCCAGTACATGTCCAGGCCCGTCTGAAGTTTGCTAGAGTGCATTTGGATGATCCAGAAGAGGATTGGGAGAATGTCATATGGTCAGATGAAACCAAAATAGAACTTTTTGGTAAAAACTCAACTCGTCGTGTTTGGAGGACAAAGAATGCTGAGTTGCATCCAAAGAACACCATACCTACTGTGAAGCATGGGGGTGGAAACATCATGCTTTGGGGCTGTTTTTCTGCAAAGGGACCAGGATGACTGATCCGTGTAAAGGAAAGAATGAATGGGGCCATGTATCGTGAGATTTTGAGTGAAAACCTCCTTCCATCAGCAAGGGCATTGAAGAGGAAACGTGGCTGGGTCTTTCAGCATGACAATGATCCCAAACACACCGTAAGAATCATTTCAAGGTCCTGGAGTGGCCTAGCCAGTCTCCAGATCTCAACCCCATAGAAAATCTTTGGAGGGAGTTGAAAGTCTGTGTTGCCCAGCGACAGCCCCAAAACATCACTGCTCTAGAGGAGATCTGCATGGAGGAATGGGCCAAAATACCAGCAACAGTGTGTGAAAACCTTGTGAAGATTTACAGAAAACGTTTGACCTGTGTCATTGCCAACAAAGGGTATATAACAAAGTATTGAGAAACTTTTGTTATTGACCAAATACTTATTTTCCACCATAATTTGCAAATAAATTCATTAAAAATCCTACAATGTGATTTTCTGGATTTTTTTTCTCATTTTGTCTGTCATAGTTGACGTGTACCTATGATGAAAATTACAGGCCTCTCTCATCTTTTAAAGTGGGAGAACTTGCACAATTGGTGGCTGACAAAATACTTTTTTTCCCCACTGTAGCTACTCGGGTTTATTGAAACGTCATCTTTCGTCAGAGTTTAATGTGTTTGATTTTTCTAGCTGTAGCATTTTTAGTATACAACTAAAACATATCAGATATACACACAATCAAATCGTAATCAAATGTAGTCATAGTTAAAGTTTTATACGAAAACGTACTTTATTTTTTTCACTCTATGAAAAAGATGTGATTTGTAATCAGAGGCTGTTGGCGTGACGTTAGAGAATAGGATTGGAGGGCGGTGCTGGTATATAGCTGTGGTCCGGCCTACACTTCCACCTTCTCGCCAGTGGAGTTTCATCACAGCTTCTGCACCACCCAGGGCAGACGAGACCATAAACACAAGTAAGTAGCTAAGAAAATAGTTTCACAATGTAACGTGTACGGGCGCACATTAAAAGATGACTTGCTCGTCATACCGTAGACATCTAGCCAGCGATGGGGGTGCTGATCGTTGTCGAGGATGCTGTGAAATATTATCACTGTCAAAATGTGCTCTGGCCTGAGTCGACTCCATGTCATTCCTCCCCTTGTTCGGCTGCTTTATGCCTACGTGGACTTTGTGTAGATTATTGTGGAGCTACGTATTAAAATGGGAGAATGTGTAGCTATCATGTTTTGATCAAACACATGTGTAAAAAAATGTAAGCCCAAAACACCGTTCTCGATTTCATGTTTCATTACATTTTTGTAGTGAAAGTTTCCGTAAGGAGTTTCAATTTAAACTGGTTGCTAGCCGCCAGAGCTAGCTAGCGCTAGCACTGCAGCTACGTGTCATTATCGCGCACGGTCAAAGTTTATACGAGTTTATTAGCTAGCTAGCAAGCTAACGCGTATACATAAAGTTTTCAATAGAAGAAGTGGCGTCTCGCAACCCCAAAAACGCAACGGGGCGTTTACATTGTTTTCTTGGAATGCACGATTAATGTTTAATTTAAGATCCTTAGCAAGTGGTTAGCTATTTATTGTAACCATCCATTTCAAGAATTCCTCGGACATTCTTGCATGTCGACGTAGCACTAGCGGAGAAACCAATGAATCTTGGCCAGCTAACGTTAGCTATCTAGTTAACGTTGTCTTGGTCAGGTAGCTAACGTACAGTAGTTGGCTAGCTACCTATATTCATCTGACGCGTGTCGTGGCCTTAGGATAGTCTGTCAATTTTCATGTCGCATCGTTTGTTGATATTAGCTAGCTAATTATATATATATTTTTTTTAAACGTCCGCTAGCTAGCTAACTATTCTGCTAGCTAGCTTGCAAATTAGGCAGAAGTAGGCCAGTGTTCTAGCTAACGTTAGCTAGCAATCTATTTTAGCTTTTTAGCTGCAACCTCACGTTAATCTAGGACAGTTGACTTAACTAGGGTGAAAGTTAAGTACATGCATGTTATATGAATAAGGCTAATTTAGCATCAGATTTAAATGCCAAATTAATAGAGTCTGTGTGGTCTCACTGGAAGAGTCATCAACGTACACCTCATTAGGCTATTTGACAAAGCTGGCCAAGCCTGTAGTAGTTAATACATCCCACTGGTCTAATGTCAAACAAGAATATGTTATTGGGTTTCTTAGCTTTTTCTAGGCTACCTTTACCTTCAAGCAAGTAGGCCCAGATTTGTATGCTAGCTACTTATGTGGTGGGGATCCGTCCAGCCATTTAATTAGATGTCAAAGCTTGGTTTGATCTTTTCACTCAAATCCTCACATTTGAATATAGCTCTTAATCTATTAATTGAATGTTTAGTGTTTTATCAACTGAATATCTGTTGTGAAACCAGTGTTTTATTTATTTATTGTGCTTTTCAGGCAAAAGCTGGCAGGCTGACACGAACAGGCAGCTCTACAGGACGGATTATCTGGTAACTGACCATTCAGCTGGTAAGAAGTGACTCTACTCTCTAAGCTCCTAATTATAGCCTAACCATGCTGCAGTCCCTCCTAACCTGCAGTTTTCCAAATGGAAGGCAGTGGAATGGATGGCCTGGTTGGCCACATCCACTGTCTCAATAATTGAAGATTACAGGCAGACATTTTTACTGGAAATACAAGATGGGGGGGTGGGGGGGGGCTATATATTGTATATTATTGGGTCAATCATAAACCAGGTGCTTATCTGATTTATCTGTATTTCTTTTAAATACTTTGAATCAGTGTATATATAAAACGTTCTCAAAGAATGTTTCCAGATGAGGCTTGAAGCACTTCAGTAGTCTACTCTGTGAAACCTTTTCAACATTTACCATTTTGTGTGGAAGGCTGTTTTCTTGCTCCATGTTAAACCAATGAGATGGCAGTAGTATGGCTTTCTGTGTGTAGTGCCCTGTGCTAACTAACTCGCCACTGATTCAGCCTTAAAGAGGCCTAGCCGAGAAGGAAGAGGCCCCGTAAAGGGCGCTACTCTGGAAAGCATGTGAAAACAGCTCTACTAACGCCATGCTAATGATTCCAGGCACCACCTCCACTGACTGTGCTGTGTGCCAGTACAAAATAGAATTACTAGAGTGGACCTTCCCATTCAAGTGGATGTTCTGTGATTGGTAGGAAATGTGATATAATGGCGCCGGAGGGGATGGCGGCCATTTTACGGGCTCCTAAACAACTGTACTATTTTGTTTTTTTCCGCGTTGTGTGTAACTTATTTTGTATATAATGTTGCTGCTACTGTCTCTTATGACCGAAAAGAGCTTCGTACGTCAGAACAGTGATTACTCACCTTGAACTGGATGAAGATTTTTTTTCTTTAATGAGTGCGATTCGAAGGATGTACTGCTTCTCTGAGACCAGGCCCAAATCCCCGTCATTCGCGTGAAGAAAAGACGGAAATACAGGGGGCCAAGATTGGGGTGCCTTGTGAGAATTCGTTGGCGAGTGGGTAACCCGCATCTACCATCCGTTCTATTGGCCAACGTGCAATCACTGGAAAATAAACTGGATGATCTCCGCTCGAGACTATCCTACCAACGTACATTAAAAACGGTAAAATCTTATGTTTCACCGAGTCGTGGCTGAACGACGACATAGATAATATTTTTATTATTATATACAGTTGGCTGGGTTTTCCGTGCATCGGCAGGACAGAACAGCTATGTCCGGTAAGACAAGGGGCGGGGGTGGGAGTGTGTCTATTTGTCAATAACAGCTGGTGCGCGATGTCTAATATTAAAGAAGTCTCGAGGTATTGCTCGATTGAGGTAGAGTACCTCATGATAAGCTGTAGACCACACTATCTACCAAGAGTTTTCATCTATATTTTTCTTAACTGTATTTACCACCACAAACCGATGCTGACACTAAGACCACACTCAACGAGCTGTGTAAGGCCATAAGCAAACAAGAAAATGCTCATCCAGAAGCGGCGCTCCTAGTGGCCGGGGACTTTAATGCAGGCAAACTTAAATCCGTTTGACCTACTTTCTACCAGCATGCCACATGTGCAACCAGAGGGGAAAAAACTCAAGACCACCTTTACTCCACGCACAGAGACACATACAAAGCTCTCCCTCGCCCTCCATTTGGAAAATCTGACCATAATTCTATCCTCCTGCTTACAAGCAAAAACTAAAGCAGGAAGTACCAGTGACTCGCTCAATACGGAAGTGGTCAGATGACGCGGATGCTACGCTACAGGACTGGTTTGCTAGCACAGACTGGAATAGGTTCCGGGATTCATCCAATGGCATTGAGGAGTATAGCCCAAGAAAACGAAGGTAACCTGCCTAAATGACTACCACCCCGTAGCACTCACGTCAGTAGCCATGAAGTGCTTTGAAAGGCTGGTCATGGCTCACATCAACACCATCATCCCGGAAACCCTAGACCCACTCCAATTCGCATACCGCCCCAACAGATCCGCAGATGACGCAATCGCACTCCACACTGCCCTTTCCCACCTGGACAAAAGGACACCTATGTGAGAATGCTGTTCATTGACTACAGCTCAGCGTTCAACACCATAGTGCCCACAAAGCTCATCACTAAGCTAAGGACCCTGGGACTAAACACCTCCCTCTGCAACTAGATCCTGGACTTCCTGACGGGCCGCCCCCAGGTGGTAAGGGTTGGCAACAACGCATCTGACACGCTGATCCGCAACACTGGGGCCTCTCAGGGGTGCGTGCTTAGTCCCCTCCTGTACTCCCTGTTCACCCACAACTGCGTGGCCAAGCACAACTCCAACACCATCAAGTTTGCTGAGGACACAACAATGGTAGGCCTGATCACTGACAACGATGAGACAGCCTATAGGGAGGAGGTCAGAGACCTGGCAGTGTGGTGCCAGGACAACAACCTCTTCCTCAACGTGAGAAAGACAAAGGAGCTGATCGTGGACTACAGGAAAAGGAGGGCCGGAACGCCAAGACAGTCGTGAAGAGGTCGCGACAACACCTTATCCCCCTCAGGAGACTGAAAGATTTGTCATGGTTTCCCAGTTCCTCAAAAAATTATACAGCTGCACCATCGAGAGCATCCTGACCTGTTGCATCACCGCCTGCTATTGCAACTGCTTGGCATCCGACTGTAAGGCGATACAGAGGGTAGTGTGTACAGCCCAATACATCACTGGGGCCAAGCTTCCTGCCATCCAGGACCTATATACTAGGCAGTGTCAGAGGAAGGCCCAACAAATGGTCAAAAACTCCTGTCACCCAAGTCCATAGACTGTTCTCTCAGCTACTCAAGCGGTACCGGAGCGCCAAGTCTAGGTCCAAATGGCTCTTTAACAGCTTCTACACCCAAGCCATAAGACTGCTGAACAATTAATCAAATGATTTGATTCTATTTCTATGGTATAATGTCCCATGAGCCCCGTCCTCCATCTTATGGCTAATGTGTTCACTGCTTCTCATTCGAAGCAAAACATATTTGCACGGTTTGCGGAGGAATAGCCTAGTAAATGTTCTCCGGGGTCAACTTCTCATCCCCACAATCCTAACCTTTAACCATTAGTGGGAAAAGTACAAAAATGACCCAAGACCAGTGTCTAGAGACAACTTCACCTAGCGCACCAGCTCAGGGTCTAGTCTGATCTACCTGGTTAGGACTTCACCTAGCGCACCAGCTCAGGGTCTAGTCTGATCTACCTGGTTAGGACTTCACCTAGCGCACCAGCTCAGGGTCTAGTCTGATCTACCTGGTTAGGACTTCACCTAGCGCACCAGCTCAGGGTCTAGTCTGATCTACCTGGTTAGGACTTCACCTAGCGCACCAGCTCAGGGTCTAGTCTGATCTACCTGGTTAGGACTTCACCTAGCGCACCAGCTCAGGGTCTAGTCTGATCTACCTGGTTAGGACTTCACCTAGCGCACCAGCTCAGGGTCTAGTCTGATCTACCTGGTTAGGACTTCACCTAGCGCACCAGCTCAGGGTCTAGTCTGATCTACCTGGTTAGGACTTCACCTAGCGCACCAGCTCAGGGTCTAGTCTGATCTACCTGGTTAGGACTTCAGTAGGTGGATGAACTGAAAGGGGTCAGTGGGGAAATCCTCTTAACCTTGGAGAGCTCATTCACCCAGCTTAGAAAGGCCTAGCGCAACAACTCAAAACCTAGTTGTTGGGCACCGGGGTGAAGTTTCCCCCTAGGTACAGCTAGGATCAGCTTCACCTCCCCTCGCCCAAAGGCCGGCAGATGGCAATATTGAGTTTCCATCTTACCGTCCAAACGCATTGTATGCAGCCGGCAATACGCTCGTATCCCCCGTGGACAGGTTTATACATAAAACATTCTGCATTCAGGATGTAAAGGCATCAATTTCCTCTTTAACTGGACTTAAAGGCGGGGGGAGAAAAAAACAGGGAAAATATTCATACTTTCTTTACGAAACACAATTTTCCTAGGAATGCTAGTTCCGGATGTTGTGTATCGCATTCAGCCATTCAGGTTGCAGCAGTCTGTTTACCCCAGGAAGTAGCATTAGCCACTAGCGTGGTGGAAATTGTTTAATTAAAGTATGTATATGTAAAAAAATAAAAAAAAAATACCCCTTTTCACCATTAAATCTAGTTAAGGAGGAAATCGAAGCCTTTTGTAGCCTTAAAGGGAAATGTTTTAGGTACAAACTGGTCCACAGGGGGATACGAGTGTATTGCCGGCTGCATACAATGCGTTTGGATGGTAAAATGAAACCATCCGTTCCAGATGAATATCGCCATTAGCAGGCCTTTGGGCTACCCCTACCCCAATCCTAACCTTAACCATTAGTGTGGAAAATGCAAAACTGATCCGAGATCAACGTCACATGTAGCCTACTGCAATGAAGCAGTTTGTCCCCTTGGTTATGCTTAATTTGCCCTAATCTGTGCACTAAGGCTATTTGTCAAACATTCACAGAAAGTGCTAACGTGTACATTGGAAATGGCTTGAACATAAATTATCCCTCCTGGAAAGGCATGGCTTCTTTTGATAATGGTAGATAAGACCATCTCAAAGTCCGTTCAAACTGATAAATGAGGTTTGTACTACTGTATTTAACCCTAAACTATAAAAGCGGTTGTTGTTTATTTGTTTTCATGGTTTGTTTTTCTAGCCATGAGATGACTCAAACGACAAGGCCTTATAAAGACAACAATGTCTTAGCTATGCAGGCTGTTTTGTTTATTTAACCCTGATAATTAAGTCCTCTGTTCCTTTACTAGTGGCACACTCGGACTCCGTGTAAACGTGGGATTTCGACCATGAGCTCAGTCGCTGTACTTACGCAGGAGAGCTTCAACGAGCACCGCTCTGGGCTCGTTGCAGAGAAGGCTGGCGGTGAGTGTCTATTCTGTCTCCTCCTCTGGGTAGATTAGTCTGGCTTTAAAATTAGCCGTCAGTCATACCCCCCCGTTATCAATGATTATCTCAATAAACATGCAAACTAAAACCTACGTAACAACAAGAACTGAGTTGTATGTATGTATGTATGTATATATATATATATATGGTGGCTTGTCTCTAATGGTTCAGCTACTGCCACACAGGGTCTAGTGCTGCTGGAGAGGAGGAGGCCCCAGCCTACAAGGATGCCTTCCCCCCACTGCCTGAGAAGGCTGCTTCACCTGAGGGCACCCAGGAACCAGCCAACGCCTGGACCTCCAAGATCCGGCCTCTCAAATCTTCTGTCATCACCCAGGTAGCTACAACAGCAGCAGCAGCGTTTACGCAATACTTACTTACTTTGTTGCGTTGGAGGAAGAAGAAACTGTTTTGTTGTAGCAAATTCTACCCATATTCCCTATATAGTGCACTACTTTTGACCAGAGCCCATAGAGCTGTGGTGAAAAGTAGTGCGCCACGTATTGCAATAGGGTGTCGTTTGGGGCACGTCCAACGTTTTTGTTATAGCTAAGAACTCCTCCTCCCTTTTTGTCAAACCTGGGCGTGTAGACCTAAAAGTCTGTTCAAACATGTGATGTTTGCTCTCCTTTAACTCATGACCCTGCTAGGTTTTCCACGTGCCTCTGGAAGAGCGCAAGTACAAGGACATCAACCAGTTCGGTGAAGGAGATCAGGCGAAGGTCTGTGTGGACATCATGCACAAGACTGGCGCCCACCTGGAACTCTCCATGGCTAAAGACCAGGGCCTGTCCATCATGGTGTCTGGGAAACTGGACGCTGTGATGAAGGCCCGCAAGGAGATTGTGTCCCGACTGCAGACTCAGGTCCGTGTAGAAAGATGGCTTCACGTTTAGCCCTTATGTGGCATTAGTATCCCATTATAACAATGTAGGTTACAGCGTATATATCAGAGCTACATTTGGACTCCTCCTTTGTGATTTTCCCAAATGTTGTACTATCAGGGCATTGTGTTTTAAGGACCCCACCTCAAGACTCCCTGGAAAACAGTGGCAATTCTTACTGAGTGGACTATATCATGGCTAAATAAATAAAACGAAATGAAAAGAGTATCATCCATTTCAATATGAACTCATGCACTCTTACTAAAGTTAAATCAAAAGTGATTACTGCTTGATTTATTTATTTACCTTTGTGGTAATATTAACTTCCATTGTAGGGGGCCAGTATGAAAAATGTATGCATTCACTAACTGTAAGTCGCTCTGGATAAGAGCGTCTGCTAAAATGACTAAAAATGTAAAAATGTGTTAAACTATTTTCCTCCATGTTGTTTTTTTTCACCAGGCTTCAGCAACTGTGGCCATCCCCAAAGAACACCATCGCTTTGTCATCGGCAAGAATGGGGAAAAACTGCAGGAGCTAGAGCTCAAGACTGCCACCAAGATCCAGATCCCCAGACCAGACGACCCCAGCAACCATATCAAGATCTCTGGCACCAAGGAGGGCCTGGAGAAGGCCAAGCACGAGATTCTGCTCATCTCTGCCGAGCAGGTAGCCAACCTGATGTCATATCGGTTACCTACCTACCGCTCTAATGACATCCACTATAAGTACTCCACTCACTAAGTCAACTACCCCATAATAACCTCCTAACTCACTATTGAAACCTTTGCGGCAAATAACCTTTTCAACTGCAGTCATATCTGTTACCTTAATCTAAAAGTACCTTTTTTTTTACAAGTTAACTACCCCATAATAACAACCCCACTTAATAAAAATGCCCAATAGCACTAACACTAACCTTACTGTTATCACACTACCATGAACACGGTGAGGAAGCTGAAGCAAGCTAGTTCAGTTTGTGAAATGTTTATATCACTCCTGAGTGTTGGACTGGACAACCTAACTGATGACTGTCTGTTCCCTCCCTCCCCCTGCAGGACAAGCGTGCTGTGGAGAGGGTGAACATCGACAAGGTGTTCCACCCCTTCATCACTGGCGCCTACAACAAGCTGGTGGCAGATATGATGCAGGAGACGGGAGCCCGCATCAACGTCCCCCCGCCCAGCGTCAACAAGACCGAGATCGTCATCACTGGGGAGAAAGAGCAGGTGGCCCTTGCTGTGGCTATGATTAAGAAGATCTACGAGGAGAAGGTATGTAGGGCTATGTTCTGTCATTTTTTTTAAAACAACATTTTAAGAGGTTCTTATGGTCGTTTTTTAAATATTAACTGTTATGGTCCTTTTTATAACCTGCTTTGTGTAAAATATTACTGTTTCTATGATCAAGATGATTGATTGAGGGGGAGGTATGTCCTGCTAGCTAAACTATGCTAAACAGGAATTATTGCATGTGCGTTATCATGGATGTAATGCTGTCATGAAGTATCAGGGTACCTTGGCGTGACTTCAGTTGTCTCAAGAAGCTGCTGAGAGGGGTCTTTATGGAGGTTCATAGTGGCACGACCGCAGTCTTAGAATGTGTCTCGGTGTGTTTATTTTCAGTCGTAACGTTTATTCGAATTGGGACAAATACAATTATAACATTTTGAATACGGAACAGTCAGATGCACCAAAGTTACACTTGAGCTTACGGTAATGTCCAGTGCTCTTGTCTACCCCCTTCTCCTAGCAGAAAAATGCCACCACCATCGCGGTAGAGGTGAAGAAGTCTCAGCACAAGTACGTGATCGGCCCCAAGGGAAACACCCTGCAGGAGATCCTGGAGAAGACTGGCGTCTCGGTCGAGATCCCACCCCCCGACAGCAGCTCGGAGACCGTCATCCTGCGCGGGGAGCCAGACCGTCTGGGTCAGGCTCTCACCGAAGTTTACGCTAAGGTAGACGCGTTATTTTGAAGGTTTTACTTGCAATGAATGTGGTATGTGGTTGTTTTACCTTCCTTAGTTGAATGTACTGATTTGTAAGTAGCTCTCTATAAGCTTGCCTGCTAAATGACCAACATGTAGCACTTTTCAGGGCCTCTGGGTCCAAGTGGACGTCTCATTTCTACGTCATTTAGCAGACGCTCTTATCCAGAGCGACTTACAAATCTCATGACCTCGGTGGGGGTTCCCAGTTTTCTAAATGTGACCCTGTTTGTGTTTCCCTGACCTCGGTGGGGGTTCCCAGTTTTCTAAATGTGACCCTGTTTGTGTTTCCCAGGCCAACAGCTATACTGTGTCCTCAGTCGACGCTCCCTCCTGGCTTCACCGTTTCATCATTGGCAAGAAGGGGCAGAACCTGGCCAAGATTACCCAGCAAATGCCCAAGGTGTGTGTGTGTGTTTGGTGTGTTCCAGTGGGGGGGGAGGAAGCAGCTCGAGGCCTGACTTGGTGTTTCTCTGTGTGTTGCAGGTGCACATTGAGTTCACTGAGGGCGAGGATAAGATCACCCTGGAAGGCCCCACCAAAGACATGCAGATGGTGCAGAGTCAGATGGAAGCTATCGTCACTGACTTGGTAAAAGCACCAGACCAGCCTCATTCACCCCAAGCAGACGTCAGTTTACCAAACCCAGATTAAGCCTATTAGATTACTGGGCTAAAACGCATTCGATGGAGGTTCTCCCTTGAGCATGCTTTTTAGTTAAGATGTAGGCTTAATCTGAGTCTGGGCCAGTGTCTTTCATTGTCCCGAGGACAGACCGTAAACTAAACCAGTTTCCTTGGTTTTAGGACTCGGTAGTTAAACACGGCATCAAATGAATCATTTATTTCCTTTCCACTTCTAGGTGAGCCGCATGGATTATATGGAGATCAGTGTGGACCCCAGATTCCACAGGCACCTGATTGGGAAGGGTGGTGCCAACAGTAAGTCATATTATGTTTTTAAGCAAAGCGGCGGTTGGCTTGAGAAGTGGGGAGAGGTAAGATGTTTTGCATAAATACTAAGTTACACAAATGTATGAGATATTTAGCGTATTACTAAATGATGCTAAAACCTGTTTCTTCTCCGGCCCTGCTCAGTAAACCGCATCAAAGATCTGCACAAGGTGTCTGTGCGTATCCCCCCTGACAACGAGAAGAGCCACCTGATCCGCATCGAGGGGGATCCCCAGGGGGTTCAGGAAGCCAGTAAGGAGCTGCTTGAGCTAGCGTCACGCATGGTGAGGATTACAATACTGTGTCTCTCTCTGTGTCTGTCTCTGTCTGTCTCTGTCTGTCTCTGTCTGTCTGTGTCTGTCTCTGTCTGTCTCTGTCTGTGTCTGTCTCTCTGTCTGTGTCTGTCTCTCTGTGTGTCTCTGTCTCTCTGTGTGTCTCTGTCTCTCTGTGTGTCTCTGTCTCTCTGTGTGTCTCTGTGTGTCTCTGTCTCTCTGTGTGTCTCTGTCTCTCTGTGTGTCTCTGTGTGTCTCTGTCTCTCTGTGTGTCTCTGTCTCTCTGTGTGTCTCTGTCTCTCTGTGTGTCTCTGTCTCTCTGTCTGTGTGTCTCTCTGTCTGTGTGTCTCTGTCTCTGTCTGTGTGTCTCTGTCTCTCTGTCTGTGTGTCTCTGTCTCTCTGTCTGTGTGTCTCTGTCTCTCTGTCTGTGTGTCTCTGTCTCTCTGTCTGTGTGTCTCTGTCTCTCTGTCTGTGTGTCTCTGTGTGTCTCTGTCTGTGTCTCTGTCTCTCTGTGTCTCTCTGTGTGTCTCTGTCTCTCTGTGTGTCTCTGTCTCTCTGTGTGTCTCTGTCTCTCTGTCTGTGTGTCTCTGTCTCTCTGTCTGTGTGTCTCTGTCTCTCTGTCTGTGTGTCTCTGTCTCTCTGTCTGTCTGTCTCTCTGTCTGTGTGTCTCTGTCTCTCTGTCTGTGTGTCTCTGTCTCTCTGTCTGTATGTCTCTGTCTCTCTCTCTGTGTCTCTCTGTCTGTCTGTCTCTGTCTCTCTGTCTGTCTGTCTCTCTGTCTGTGTGTCTCTCTGTCTGTGTGTCTCTGTCTCTCTGTCTGTGTGTCTCTGTCTCTCTCTCTGTGTGTCTCTGTCTGTCTGTCTGTCTGTCTCTCTGTCTGTGTGTCTCTCTGTCTGTGTGTCTCTGTCTCTCTCTCTGTGTGTCTCTGTCTCTCTGTCTGTCTGTGTGTCTCTCTCTCTCTCTCTCGTCCTTCAACCTCTCTCTCTCTCTCTCTCGTCCCTCAACCTGTCGTCTGTCTTACAGGAGAACGAGCGTACAAAGGATCTGCTCATAGAACAGCGTTTTCACAGAGCCATCATTGGCCAGAAAGGGGAGAAGATTAAGGACGTGCGTGACAAGTTCCCTGAGGTGAGTCACAAACCATGTTGCTGTGGGAACAAACCTGATGACGTCAGAGACCGTGGCTCAGTAAGACTTCAGTCAGTAAGGCTGTATTTACACAGGCAGCCCAATTCTGATCTTTTGCCCAATTATTAACAAAAGAGCTGATTTGATAGGTCAAAAGACCTATTGGTGGGGGGAAAAAAGCCCAGAATTGGGCTGCCTGTTTAAACGCAGCCTTAGAAACTATGGCGGGTGTAGGTGTGTGTGTGTGTGTGTGTGTGTGTGTATATAGCATATGTCAGAGCCATATATTTAGAGTCGATCTAGATGTATGGGCCTGGTAAATGCTATAAAATGCTGGTGTATACAGCTGTAACAGTAAACCTACTGTATGTTCATTTGGTTAGGATGGGCACAAAAAAAAAAACTGTCGCGTGAGAAAAGGAAAATTATTTAACGCCGTACATTTTAAAGTAATAATGTTGTGTCGATTTGCAGGTCATAATCAACTTCCCAGACCCGGCAGCGAAGAGTGACGTCGTTCAGCTGCGTGGTCCAAGAAATGAGGTGGAAAAATGCTCCAAATTCATGGATAAGATGGTTGCTGACATGGTATGTAGATAATCAAGCCAGAATGTCTAAATGACTGTTCTTTCTGTGGCCACTAACTTTTACATTGCATGAGGTTAGTGTAAAAGGTGCTAAATACATTGGCTTTCAAGACGTTGTGCCTATAAAGCAGTTGATAATTGAGTTGGTATGATTGATAACTCCTTCCCTACGGGTATTGAACATCTCAAATCTTGCTTTGCTGATTTTTTTAAAAGTGTTTTTCACTTTTTAGTGTTTTTATCTATGATTTGTGTTTTTCAGGTGGAGAATGGTTTCTCTGTCTCAGTCCCCATCTTCAAACAATTCCACAAGAACATTATCGGGAAAGGTGGAGCCAACATCAAAAAGGTATATTCTCATTGATAGGATATGAATTGGGACACCGTTCTTTCACAATTCAGGCTTTAAAATATGAAAAATTGTAGTACCTGAGCATTAAATAGTTAATTCCTTAATTTCCAGATTCGTGAGGAAACTAACACCAGGATTGACCTGCCTGCCGAGAACAGCAACTCTGAGATGATCATCATCACCGGCAAGAAGGAAAACTGTGAGGCCGCAAGAGTCCGTATCCTGGCTATCCAGAAAGAACTGGTAACTTGGTGGCTTTTCTCAGGGAGAGGACCCTCTAAGATGGCGTTTAGACTTCTATGTCAATGCAGAGAAGGATTTAATCTTATCTTTTCTCATTTGGCTCTCAATATGAAACCATGTCTCCATTCTGTGCCCAATGAACTACATCTACCACCATTGTGTCCATCCCCTCCAGGCCAACATTACGGAGATGGAGGTGTCCATTCCCTCCAAGCTGCACAACTCCCTGATCGGCTCCAAGGGCCGTTTCGTCCGCTCCATCATGGAGGAGTGTGGCGGCGTCCACATCCACTTCCCCACCGAGGGCTCCGGCGTCGACACGGTCACCATCAGGGGCCCCGCTGAGGAGGTGGAGAAAGCCAAGAAACAGCTGCTTTCTCTGGCCCAGGAGAAGGTTGGTTGTCCCGCTCTCAGTTGGCTTATTCAGGCTTGGGTTATCAGTAGGACCGGGTTGGTTTTTGCTTAGTTCATCGGCTATGGTTGTCATGAGGGTTGGGTTCAATTCCATTTCAATTCAGGAAGTAAACAGAAATTCCCATTTTCAATTTTCTTTCATTTATAAAGCAATTGAAATAGAACTAGGGTGACCGCATTTAAAATACCCAAATACGGGATGATTTTTGAAGCGCAAAATTTGCTGCACACAAAATGTGGTGATGCGGAAATGAGACCACGTGTTGTTTTTATGAAAATCTGTGAATATTTAGCCATGGTAACGATTCTGGTTAGTCTCAGGGAATGTAAAACGGTTAGGATGGGAGTCTTTTTAAAATGGGATTGAGTGAAGTAGCAGCAAGTATGTTGAATGAGCATGGAGAGCCTCACAAGTTTGACAATGACCTTATATCTTTGTCTAATAGGCTACAGCTATTTAGACCTACCTACTTTTTGTAGTTCTTTGTTAGAAGCACACGTTGTGTAAGTAGTTAGCTATCCTCTCCAAGTTTAGCTGGATTTTAGCCCAAAAGGATTTCACAAATGTGATTTGGTTGACAATATGACATTGGCCTACGTGTAGAATATCAGATCTCGACAACGATTTGGAGAAGCGATGAACATCACCAGCACCACGTCCTTATGATGTATCTGGTCATAAGCACAACATGATAGCAAAAGAGACTGGTTGGAATGTCTGACTGAAATACGGGACAAATCGACTTTGTTAAAAAACCCTCTCTCTGGGACACGGAGGCACACACTTTAGAGAGAAACACTCCAGCCCAGCAGAGGCTACCATCCCCTGGTTTCACACCTCTGGCATTGCTAGGGGGGTTGCCAAGGGCCCTTCCAGAACACACTCCCCTGGCTAGGGTTATGTGACCTGGTCAGCCAATCACAGACTGTACCTTGTGGGGTCTCAAACCCCCAACAGTCTATTCTTTTAGTTGGACACAGAGGTCCAGCGAGATAACCGGTCAGAAGAGCTCTGCAACAACTCAACACTGGACCCTTCCTGACCAACCTTCCACCCTGGACTTCCTAAATGTGTTAGTGGTTGGATTACCATAAACCACTATACAGTCGTGGTGAAAAGTTTGGAGAATGACACAAATACTAATTTTCACAAAGTCTGCTGCCTCAGTTTTGATGATGGCAATTTGCATATATTCCAGAATGTCATGAGTGATCCTATGAATTGCAATTAATTGCAAAGTCCCTCTTTGCCGTCATATCAGTGATTCTCTCGTTAACACAGGTGAGAGTGTTGACGAGGACAAGGCTGGAGATCACTCTGTCATGCTGATTGAGTCAGAATAACAGACTGGAAGCTTTAAAAGGAGGGTGGTGCTTGAAATCATTGTTCTTCCTCTGTTAACCATGTTTACCTACGAGGAAACACGTGCCGTCATCATTGCTTTGCACAAAAAGGGCTTCATAGGCAAGAATATTGCTGCTAGTAAGATTGCACCTAAATCAACCATTTATCGGATCATCAAGAACTTCAAGGAGAGGGGGTCAATTGTTGTGAAGAAGTCAGGGCGCCCAAGAAAGTCCAGCAAGCGCCAGGACCGTCTCCTAAAGTTGATTCAGCTGCGGGATCGTGGCACCACCAGTGCAGAGCTTGCTCAGGAATGGCAACAGGCAGGTGTGAGTGCATCTGCACGCACAGTGAGGCGAATACTTTTGGAGGATGGCCTGGTGTCAAGAAGGGCAGCAAAGAAGCCACTTCTCTCCAGGAAAAATATCAGGGACAGACTGATATTCTGCAAAAGGTACAGGGATTGGACTGCTGAGGACTGGGGTAGAGTCATTTTCTCTGAATCCCCTTTCCGATTGTTTGGGCCATCCGGAAAACACCTTGTCCGGAGAAGACTAGGTGAGCGCTACCATCAGTCCTGTGTCATGCCAATCCTGAGACCATTCATGTGTGGGGTTGCTTCTCAGTCAAGGGAGTGGGCTCACTCACAGTTTTGCCTAAGAACACAACCATGAATAAAGAATGGTACCAACACATCCTCCGAGAGCAACTTCTCCCAACCATCCAAGAACAGTTTGGTGACGACCAATGGCTTTTCCAGCATGATGGAGCGCCTTGCCATAAGGCAAAAGTGATAACTAAGTGGCTCGGGGAACAAAACATCGACATTTTGGGTCCATGGCCAGGAAACTCCCCAGACCTTAATCCCATTGAACTTGTGGTCGAAGAGGCGGGTGGACAAATAAAAACCCACAAACTTCAAGCATTGATTATGCAATAATGGGCTGCCATCAGTCAGGACGTGGCCCAGAAGTTAATTGACAGCATGCCAGGGCGGATTGCAGAGGTCTTGAAAAAGAAGGGTCAACACTGCAAATATTGACTCTTTGCATAAACTAAATGTAATTGTCAATAAAAGCCTTTGACACTTATGGAATGCTTGTAAATTATACTTCAGTATACCGTAGTAACATCTGACAAAAATATCTCATAACACTGAAGCAGCGAATTTTGTGAAGACCAATACTTGTGTCATTCTCAAAACATTTGACCACGACTGTACACTAACATTACTTCATAGAAATATCCAGTCTATGGTCTCATCTAGTTAGTTATATCCAGTCTATGGTCTCATCTAGTTAGTTATATCCAGTCTATGGTCTCATCTAGTTAGTTATATCCAGTCTATGGTCTCCTCCAATTAAAATACTGTACACTACCTCACTTATCCTACTGCTAGTCTCCTCTTCCTGTGGGTGTGGTTATGGTCATTATCAGTCTTCTAGAATTGTTATGTTGCAGCACATTCCATAAAAACATTCCAATCGTTCTAAAATATCTCCTTCCCCCCCCCCCCCCCCCCCCCCCTCTCTCTCTCTCTCTCTCTTTCCCTAGCAAACCAAGAGTCACACAGCTGAGCTGAAGGCCAAGCCAGAGTACCATAAGTTTCTGATCGGTAAGGGAGGCGGTAACATCCGTAAGGTACGTGACAGTACTGGAGCCAGGATCATCTTCCCTACAGCTGATGAGGAGGACCAGGAGCTGATCACCGTGGTGGGGACAGAGGAGGCTGTCCGAGAGGCCCAGAAGGAGCTGGAGGAACTCATCAAGAGCCTGGTAAGACCTTTTTATCAAATACATTTAGTTGATTTGATTAGAAAAACAGGAGAAACCGAATCCAACAAAAGATTCTCCTGACACATTGTTTTGTATTGATGTTACGTACTTGTTGTTTTACAGCAGAATCGAACTCCTGTGTATTTTAGTCATTTTTAGAGTGTAAGGAAACTGTTGGCATTTTGATTCTGATTGACTCCAACCTTTTTTAGATTATACCCTGTGTATTGTTTGAGACATTTTGAATATGAAACCCCCTTGCTTGCAGGATAACGTGGTGGAGGATGTGATGAATGTGGAGCCCAAGCACCACCGTTACTTTGTGGCGCGCCGCGGGCAGGTGCTGAGGGACATCGCTGAGGAGTACGGCGGTGTGATGGTGAGCTTCCCCAGGAGCGGCGCCAACAGCGACAAGGTCACTCTGAAGGGAGCCAAAGACTGTGTGGAGGCAGCCAAGAAACGCATGCTGGAGATCATCGAGGACCTGGTGAGTTCACAGGGCTTTACTAACTTATTTAGGACCCATTTCCACCGGAGACTTACCCTGGTGTTTTACCAAAAAGGCTTTTGATTCCACTTCCAGCGTATTATTATTATTATTTTATTTATTTTAACCTTTATTTAACTTGGGAAGTCAGTTAATAACAAATTCCTATTTACAATGACGGCCAAACCCGGACGACGCTGGGCCAATTGTGCGCCGCCCTATGGGACTCCCAATCATGGCCGGATTGTGATACAGGCTGGAATCGAACCAGGGGGTCTGTAGTGACGCCTCAAGCACTGAGATGCAGTGCCTTAGACCGCTGCGCCACTCGGGAGCCCAAACTAGGCCATTGCCTCAATTGACCTGCTCTTACTTGGGGCCAAAGCCTGACCACTGGTACTTTTCAACTGGCATATCTACTGAACAAAAATATTAACGCAACAATGTCAAAGATTTTACTGAGTTACAGTTTATATAAGGAAATCAGTCAATTGAAATAAATTAATTAGGCACTAATCTATGGATTTCACATGACTCGGAATACAGATATGCATCTGTTGGTCAGATATACTGTACCTTTTAAAAAAGAAAGTATGGGGCGTGGATCAGAAAACCAGTCAGTATCTGATGTGACCACCATTTGCCTCATGCAGCGCGACACATCTCCTTCACATAGAGTTGATCAGGTTGTTGATTGTGGCTTACTCCTCTTCAATGGCTGTGCGAAGTTGCTGGATGTCGGCGTGAACTGGAACACGCTGTCGAACACGTCGATCCAGAGCATCCCAAACATGCTCAATGGGTAACATGTCTGGTGAGTATGCAGGCCATGGAAGAACTGGGACATTTTCAGCTCCCAGGAATTGTGTACAGATCCTTGTGACATGGGGCCGTGCATTATCATGCTGAAACATGAGGTGATGGCGGTGGATGAATGGCACGACAATGGGCCTCAGGATCTCATCACGATATCTCTGTGCATTGTGTTCGTTGCTATTTATTGGCCCCAGCACAAGGTGCACCTGTGTAATGATCATGCTGTTTAATCAGCTTCTTGATATGCCACACCTGTCAGGTGGATGGATTATCTTGGCAAAGGAGAAATGCTCACTAACAGGGATGTAAACAACTTTGTGCACAATTTGAGAGAAATAAGCTTTTTGTGCGCATTGAACATTTCTGGGATCTTTTATTTCAGCTCATGAAACATGGGACCAACACTTTACATGTTGCGTTTTTTATATTTCTGTGTTCAGTGTATATAAAAATGGCTAACTGAACATGGGTTAACACCTCACAAAGCAACTGTCTTGATGCAAAGGTTGTTAATTCTGTTCGCCACAGGTCTTTGGTGTCACTCCTGATAGAAACACAATCACACTAGAGCTGACATTAACATAAAACACTGATGACCCCCCGGGTGAGGGGTGAGCCTCGGGTGGGAGTGCCTCATACTGTTTATCTCCTGGGACATAAAGGCTGCAAGAATCTTCAGCCACTAGTCTCGTTTGCCCAGTCATAACTGTCCTGTCCCCTCTTCTTGACTCTGATTGGCTAGCGGTCCTCTCCTCTGTCTCCAGGACGCCCAGGTGACCATCGAGTGTGTGATCCCTCAGAGGTTCCACCGTTCTATCATGGGGCCCAAAGGCTCCCGCATCCAGGCCATCACCAGGGACCACAACGTGCAGATCAAGTTCCCCGAGCGAGTGGACGGCCCGGGAAAAGGAGGTCCGGCGGGTAAAAGCCCCTTGGCGTTCTCAGGCAGTATTCACAAAGAGTCAGAGGAGTGCTGATCCAAGGATCAGTTCTGAGTAGTTTTAAAGATCGTAGTCGTGATCCTAGACCTTTACTCGCAATGACTGCGACGTGGTTGTTTTATCTACCTTAAGTTGAATGCACTGACGTGTAAGTCGCTCTGGATAAGAGCGCCTGCTAAATTGACCTAAATGTAAATATCCTAGATCAGCACTCCTACTCTGAGACTTTGTCAATACGTGCCCGGGTTAAGAGATGTCTCTTGCTTCAAGGCTGCTCGATGCAAGTCTTTTTCAGATTTCTGCTGTTTAAAATGCCTGGTTTCATTCTCTCTCTAATCAACCTTTTTTTTTTTTAAATCTGTTCTTCCTCAGCTCCCCTGGCCGAGGCTGCAGTGCAGGAGAATGGAGAGGCTAACGGGGAGGTGCTGGTGGTCGAAGAGCCTACTACACCTGTGGATCCCGCTGTTCCCAAGAAGTGTGACGTCATCGTGCTTTCTGGCCGCAAGGAGAGATGTGAGGCTGCTGTGGAGGCGCTCCAGGTCAGCCCTCTTCTTGAACATTGAATTGAAATAATGACACGGTCTGTACTGTCAGTAAACTCTTTTACTGAGGGTATTCGTGACCCATATATAGAGTAGTGTGTTTTCAACTCATGTTTCACCTGTCTTTTGTTCCTCAGGCTCTGGTCCCTGTCACCACTGAGGTGGAAGTGCCTTTCGAGCTTCACCGTTACATCATTGGGCAGAAGGGAAGTGGAATTCGGAAGATGATGGATGAATTCGAGGTTCGTAGATGAGTTATTTTTTTCGGGGGGAATGGATCAGCTTAAAATTGCAGATAGAATGTATCTTCTATCAATGTAATTGTCTGCGTCACTTCCAATCCCCCATGTTTTTTATATATAAACTCCCCTTTATTACTTTTCAACCCCGCCATCCTTTCCCTACTTGGAGTAAATTAGTGAACAACAATGCCCAGGCCTCTACTTCCGGTCTATACTTACTATCTACACCTAGAGGAGTTTCTTTTGTCTCTTAAACTTGAACGTAGGGGGACTCATTCAGGATACAGCATCTCCTCTGTCTGGAGGTTTTATCCAACATGGTAATGTTCTCTATCCATTGCCTCCACCTCCCAGGTTAATATTCAAGTGCCTGCTCCTGAGCTGCAGTCCGACATAATCTCCATTACTGGCCTGGCCAATCACCTGGACCGCGCTAAGGAGGGTCTCCTGGAGCGTGTTAAAGAGCTGACTGCTGAGCAGGAGGATCGGGTACGTGTTGCTCTCTACTGCTGCTTGTTCAGATCCCAGACCAACAGTATTAAGTGTTGACGGCAGTCAATCACCAGCTACAGAGCCTGGTCCCAGATCTGTTTGTGCTGTCTTACCAACTCCTATGGTCATTACCTAGCCTGGTCCCAGATCTGTTTGTGCTGTCTTACCAACTCCTATGTTTGCTGTCATGCCATTTGGAATCCAACACAAACAGATCTGGGACCAGGCTAAGAGGGACATGGTTCTGACTGTGGATGTTGTACTTGTTGTTCATTGCAGTCCCTCAGGAGCTTCAAGTTGACCATCACTGTGGACCCCAAGTATCACCCCAAGATCATTGGCCGTAAGGGAGCCATAATCACCAACATCCGCACGGAGCACGACGTCAACATCCAGTTCCCAGACAAGAATGATGACAACCAGGTACAGGGTTGCACCTTCTCTTGTCCTCTATCCTCAAGCCCCTTGTCCTCTATCCTCAAGCCCCTTGTCCTCTATCCTCAAGCCCCTTGTGCTCTATCCTCAAGCCCCTGTCCTCTATCCTCAAGCCCTTGTCCTCTATCCTCAAGCCCCTTGTCCTCTATCCTCAAGCCCTTGTCCTCTATCCTCAAGCCCTTGTCCTCTATCCTCAAGCCCCTTGTCCTCTATCCTCAAGCCCCTTGTCCTCTATCCTCAAGCCCCTGTCCTCTATCCTCAAGCCCCTTGTCCTCTATCCTCAAGCCCCTTGTGCTCTATCCTCAAGCCCCTTGTGCTCTATCCTCAAGCCCCTTGTGCTCTATCCTCAAGCCCCTTGTGCTCTATCCTCAAGCCCCTTGTCCTCTATCCTCAAGCCCCTTGTCCTCTATCCTCAAGCCCCTTGTCCTCTATCCTCAAGCCCCTGGTGTTCTATCCTCAAGCCCCTTGTGTTCTATCCTCAAGCCCCTTGTCTTCTATCCTCAAGCCCCTTGTCCTCTATCCTCAAGCCCCTTGTCCTCTATCCTCAAGCCCCTTGTCCTCTATCCTCAAGCCCCTTGTCCTCTATCCTCAAGCCCCTTGTCCTCTATCCTCAAGCCCTTGTGCTCTATCCTCAAGCCCCTGTGCTCTATCCTCAAGCCCCTTGTCCTCTATCCTCAAGCCCCTTGTCCTCTATCCTCAAGCCCCTTGTCCTCTATCCTCAAGCCCCTTGTCCTCTATCCTCAAGCCCCCTGTCCTCTATCCTCAAGCCCCTTGTCCTCTATCCTCAAGCCCCTTGTCCTCTATCCTCAAGCCCCTTGTCCTCTATCCTCAAGCCCCTTGTCCTCTATCCTCAAGCCCCTTGTCCTCTATCCTCAAGCCCCTTGTCCTCTATCCTCAAGCCCCTTGTCCTCTATCCTCAAGCCCCTTGTCCTCTATCCTCAAGCCCCTTGTCCTCTATCCTCAAGCCCCTGGTGTTCTATCCTCAAGCCCCTTGTGTTCTATCCTCAAGCCCCTTGTCTTCTATCCTCAAGCCCCTTGTCCTCTATCCTCAAGCCCCTTGTCCTCTATCCTCAAGCCCCTTGTCCTCTATCCTCAAGCCCCTTGTCCTCTATCCTCAAGCCCCTTGTCCTCTATCCTCAAGCCCTTGTGCTCTATCCTCAAGCCCCTGTGCTCTATCCTCAAGCCCCTTGTCCTCTATCCTCAAGCCCCTTGTCCTCTATCCTCAAGCCCCTTGTCCTCTATCCTCAAGCCCCTTGTCCTCTATCCTCAAGCCCCTTGTCCTCTATCCTCAAGCCCCTTGTCCTCTATCCTCAAGCCCCTTGTCCTCTATCCTCAAGCCCCTTGTCCTCTATCCTCAAGCCCCTTGTCCTCTATCCTCAAGCCCCTTGTCCTCTATCCTCAAGCCCCTTGTCCTCTATCCTCAAGCCCCTTGTCCTCTATCCTCAAGCCCCTTGTCCTCTATCCTCAAGCCCCTGGTGTTCTATCCTCAAGCCCCTTGTGTTCTATCCTCAAGCCCCTTGTCTTCTATCCTCAAGCCCCTTGTCCTCTATCCTCAAGCCCCTTGTCCTCTATCCTCAAGCCCCTTGTCCTCTATCCTCAAGCCCCTTGTCCTCTATCCTCAAGCCCCTTGTCCTCTATCCTCAAGCCCTTGTGCTCTATCCTCAAGCCCCTGTGCTCTATCCTCAAGCCCCTTGTCCTCTATCCTCAAGCCCCTTGTCCTCTATCCTCAAGCCCCTTGTCCTCTATCCTCAAGCCCCTTGTCCTCTATCCTCAAGCCCCCTGTCCTCTATCCTCAAGCCCCTGTCCTCTATCCTCAAGCCCTTTGCAAAAAGGCATTGGAGAAGGTCAGAGGAGAGTGGCCTTGGATCTTCTCCAATGTGCCTGAGGGGGGTGAGGAGTTATGCAAGGAATTGAGGAAATGCTCATTTGAGAAGGCCTTAGACTTGATGTTTCCCTCATGTAAGGTCTGTAGTCCTGACATACTTCCCCCCCCAGGACCAGATCACCATCACGGGGTATGAGCACAAGGCTACGGCTGCCAAGGACGCCATCCAGGCTATCGTGGACGAGCTGGAGGAGATGATCTCTGAGGATATCACCCTGGACGCCCGTGTCCACGCCCGTATCATCGGGGCCCGCGGCAAGGGCATCCGCAAGATCATGGACGAGTTCAAGGTGAGGGGGGGGGGGGGTCGGGTGGGAGGACCTTTGTCAGTGGACACGTGGGGCCAGTTTCCCTGATACAGGAAGTCCTGGACTTAGAAGCATGCACAATGGAAATTCTCCATTGAAATGGGTTTTTAGTCCAGGGCAAGCCTTGTCTGTGTCTCGGATAATGCATGTTAATGGTTGTGAGGACAAAACGAATCCTACAGGAGACTGGGTAGTCTTGCCTTGTCCCTCTGTATTCTGGGAAACCATTTGAATGTATTCCGTCTGCACATACATTTGCTGTTGATGGGTTTAGTGTTGATATATATAAATAATGCCCTCCAAGGCTTCTTCTTTTCAAATGGACAAAAGACAAGAATTTGTCCATTAAAAAATATATATATTTATTTAATCCTCTTCGTTCCTGGAGGAACATAGGACCTCACTTTTAAATGGACAGATGACCTGTTCTAACACGACTGTGTGGAGCTTGGATATAACAGTTTATACCGGTTTAGGTGGATCTGAGATTCCCCCAGCCTGGAGCTTCTGACCCCAATCAGGTGTCTGTCACCGGACGTCCTGAGCTGGTGGATGAAGCCATCGACCACCTCCTCAACCTGGAAGAGGAATACGTAAGTACTCCTTTCAAAGTGGTGTGGGGTGAATTTGCCCCTAGATGCTGCACTTGGGTCAGTTTACCATTTTCCCCCACTAATGGGGTAAGGTTGGGATTGCGGGAGGGGAAACTTCACCCGGGGCTTTCAAAGCCGTTTAGGCATCCTCTTGGCCCTTGGTGTCCACCATGGCTCTCCATATCCCCCATGATGCTTTGTAATTCATAGTTGTTGTTTTTCTGTGTCTGGTCAAATGTTAAGTTTAGTCATTACTGATCAGTTTATTCATTGATCTGTGCTGTATCATTGATAAAGCATTTCCCTCATTGTTTTTTCACCCCCAGTAATCTTTGGCTCTTCATTTTACTGCTGTTATAGAACACACTATCTGATTGCCTTTAAATGAGGAGTATCGTAATGAGTACCTTAACAACTTTTCCCCCCGTTTTCATATGGCTTTTTAAAAATCTTAACTGGTTTCTGTTTCCTGTTTTTCAGATGGCTGATGTGATTGAGAATGAGTCTAAGATGACGTACATGAAACCCCTTGGTGACCGCGGTGCGTCCTCGATGGATGACGGAGGACGAGAGCGGGGCCCCTCCAAAGGCTTCGTGGTGAGGGAGGCTCCGTGGCAAACTGGCAGTGAGAAGGTGAGAGAGGTGACAGATATTTTATTTATTTTCCTCCTTTGACAAATCTGACCCAATACCTTTTTGTGCTAGCCTGGTCCCAGATCTGTTTGTACTGTCTTGCCAACTATACCCGTGGTCATTGTTGATCATAAGTTGTCTATTTAGCACAGATCTGGGACCACCAGGCTACTTTTGTGTGTGTTGTCCTTTTTTGGTAGTTTTGGAATGCAGTCATTTTGTAGTTCAATGATCACTCACATGTACTTGTTAATGAAAAGGAACTCCAGCACCTAGTTATCACTGACACTTGCTTGTTTTCCCCCCTCTCTCCAGGCCCCAGATATGAGCAGCTCTGAGGACTTCCCCAGCTTCGGTGCTCCTGTGGCGGCCGCCAACAAGGCCTCTCCCTGGGGACCCAAGCGCTTCTGAGCAGAGCTGTGCTGCTACAAAGGAGACGAGATGGCCCTCGCCTCCACCTGACGACACAATCTTCCCCTCATCACCTGCCCCGACCCTCTGGACCTGGACTGACCGCTGACACTGACCCCCAACAGAAGACGTCTCTGCAGTCCTGGAAATATTTCACGCTTCTCTCTTCTGTCTACATAACTTGGTTTGCCTTTGTAGATTTTACGGTGTAGTCTGAAATGCTTTCAACCAAACTGTATTTTGACCTGTAACTTAAGCTTTGTATCTTCTTCTATTCAGTAATACGTCTTTCTGCAACAAAAAATATAATACTTTATTATAAGAAACGTTGCCGGGTTGTTGGGTTATGTCTATTTTCAGGTAGAAGTTCAATGTTGTTCTCCGAGACTTGACATTTCATAATGATTTTGAAATGTGTTACCAAAGCTGTTAAGGCAACCGAGCAAAGCTACGTAGGTTTCCTGAGCTGCCCCTTTTCTTAGTTGCCTTCGCAGGGTGTGTGTGGGAGGGGTTGACTTACCTCTGGTGACATGTTAGCTAACATGTCTGTCCATTTTCAGCTTTTGATTTGAAGTGAAGAAGCTTGACCACCACGGTGGCCCAGCTGTCTGTTTCAACTACTCTCCTCCACTACTCATGGGAACTGTGCACGTAATCTCATTCAGATCTCGGTCTTGTTGACGCGTCTGAGTGGTTCTGTCCGCCGTCTTTCATTCTGTCCCCTTTTCTGCTTGTAACTGTGCTTGTGAGTGTATTGGGCAGGTAGTGGTGTGTTGTGTCATGCAGCCTTATTCATTTTGTCAAACTTTGTTTTTGGAGGGGTGATTCACTACAGATACTATTTCACACACTCAAACTGCCAGATGCTTTTGGAGATCGTAATGGATCCTGTACCATGCTTCTACAACACTAGAGCTCCAAAGTTTCAATATCCCCACACACTAACTGTTAAAAGTATCATACTTGTTCCAAACTTTTAGTTATTTTTTTTGTTTGTTGAAAAAATGACGTTTTAACTCTACTCATGTTTTTGGAAGCAAAAGAGCAGACCATTTTGTGCCAATGAACTGTCTTCTGTCTAGTGATGTGTTCCTCATCCTGCTACCAACCGGGTCAGTGTCCAGTCCCTTTTTGTCTTCCAGTTGCTATGCAGATTGTTCTGTAACCATAGCGATGGCCCTCTTCTAACAGCCTTATATCTAGGGTGACGTAAACCAGACCCAGAGTATGATGTCACAGTCCGAGGAGAGCAGGAGGCGTAACAGTAAAACGCTGTGGATAAATGTTCCATCGTCTCATTCGGTTCCAGTCAGTGGGTGGTGTTTCATTTAGCTTGCGGTGGTGCGGATACACTTCCTGAAAGATATGACATCACTGTCTAATCCTGGTCTATGTCATTCTAGCCTTATATGAAAGATTATGCAAAAAAAAAAAAAAACACACAAGAAATAGTGAAACAATTATGGATGACACTGGAAATGAAATTGTCCAAAAAGTCAATAAAAATTGAAAATGTTATTGTTGTTTTTTATTTGAGTTGAACATGTAGCTAGCTGCTTTCACTACAGAGTTGAGGCCGCATGAGAACCTGACCCCCAAGAACTCCTCAGAGGAGTCTTCCAGAGCGCATTCATAACAAGCACTAGGCTGCTGTAGTAGCAAGATGAGGACTGCTACGGATAATTGCACACATTTTGAACTGCATTTAAAGTGGACCAGAGCAGGAGAACCACATGGAGACAGCACAGAGCAGGAGAACCACATGGAGACAGCACAGAGCAGGAGAACCACATGGAGACAGCACCAGAGCAGGAGAACCACATGGAGATAGCAGGAGAACCACATGGAGATAGCACCAGAGCAGGAGAACCACATGGAGATAGCACCAGAGCAGGAGAACCACATGGAGATAGCAGGAGAACCACATGGAGATAGCACAGAGCAGGAGAACCACATGGAGACAGCACCAGAGCAGGAGAACCACATGGAGACAGCACAGAGCAGGAGAACCACATGGAGACGGCACCAGAGCAGGAGAACCACATGGAGACAGCACAGAGCAGGAGAACCACATGGAGACAGCACCAGAGCAGGAGAACCACATGGAGACAGCACAGAGCAGGAGAACCACATGGAGACAGCACCAGAGCAGGAGAACCACATGGAGACAGCACAGAGCAGGAGAACCACATGGAGACAGCACAGAGCAGGAGAACCACATGGAGATAGCAGGAGAACCACATGGAGATAGCACCAGAGCAGGAGAACCACATGGAGATAGCAGGAGAACCACATGGAGATAGCACCAGAGCAGGAGAACCACATGGAGATAGCAGGAGAACCACATGGAGATAGCACAGAGCAGGAGAACCACATGGAGATAGCACAGAGCAGGAGAACCACATGGAGACAGCACCAGAGCAGGAGAACCACATGGAGATAGCAGGAGAACCACATGGAGATAGCACCAGAGCAGGAGAACCACATGGAGATAGCACCAGAGCAGGAGAACCACATGGAGATAGCAGGAGAACCACATGGAGATAGCACAGAGCAGGAGAACCACATGGAGACAGCACCAGAGCAGGAGAACCACATGGAGACAGCACAGAGCAGGAGAACCACATGGAGACGGCACCAGAGCAGGAGAACCACATGGAGACAGCACAGAGCAGGAGAACCACATGGAGACAGCACCAGAGCAGGAGAACCACATGGAGACAGCACAGAGCAGGAGAACCACATGGAGACAGCACCAGAGCAGGAGAACCACATGGAGACAGCACAGAGCAGGAGAACCACATGGAGACAGCACAGAGCAGGAGAACCACATGGAGATAGCAGGAGAACCACATGGAGATAGCACCAGAGCAGGAGAACCACATGGAGATAGCAGGAGAACCACATGGAGATAGCACCAGAGCAGGAGAACCACATGGAGATAGCAGGAGAACCACATGGAGATAGCACAGAGCAGGAGAACCACATGGAGATAGCACAGAGCAGGAGAACCACATGGAGACAGCACAGAGCAGGAGAACCACATGGAGACGGCACCAGAGCAGGAGAACCACATGGAGACAGCACAGAGCAGGAGAACCACATGGAGACAGCACAGAGCAGGAGAACCACATGGAGACAGCACCAGAGCAGGAGAACCACATGGAGACAGCACCAGAGCAGGAGAACCACATGGAGACAGCACCAGAGCAGGAGAACCACATGGAGATAGCAGGAGAACCACATGGAGACAGCACAGAGCAGGAGAACCACATGGAGACAGCACCAGAGCAGGAGAACCACATGGAGATAGCAGGAGAACCACATGGAGACAGCACAGAGCAGGAGAACCACATGGAGATAGCACAGAGCAGGAGATTAAGGCAGAGGGTCTGACATGGCAACGCCTGGAGCAGAGATCACAAGCCCGAAAGGGATGGAGGTGCTTCATCGATGGCCTATGTTCTGGAAGGAATACAAAGGCCTAGCTAAGTAAGAGTAGGTTATGGGCTGGGTGTGAGTAATTATGAGTACTGTACATTTTAGTCATTTAGCAGACGCTCTTACCAGAGCGACTTGCATTCATCTTAAGATAGCTTGGTGGAACAACCACATACACTACATGGCCAAAAGCATGTGGATATCCCTTCAAATTAGTGGATTCAGCTATTTCAGCCATAAAATCGAGCACACAGCCATGCAGTCTCCAGAGACAAACATTGGCAGTAGAATGGCCTTACTGAAGAGCTCAGTGACTTTCAACGTGGCACCGTCATAGGATGCCACCTTTCCAACAAGTCAGTTCATCAAGTATCTGCCCTGCTAGAGCTTCCCCGGTCAACTGTAAGTGCTGTTATTGTGAAGTGGAAACTTCTAGGTTCGGCTCAGCCGAGAATTGGTAGGCCACACAAGCTCACAAAACAGGATCGGCAAGTGCTGAAGCATGTAGCTCCTCGGTTGCAACACTCCCTATCGAGTTCCAAACTGCCTCTGGAAGCAACGTCAGCACAAGAACAGTTAGTCGGGAGCTTCATGAAATGGGTTTCCATGGCCGAGCAGCCGCACACAAGCCTAAGAACACCATGCGCAATGCCAAGCCTTGGCTGAAGTAGTGTAAAGCTCACCGCCATTGGACCATCTGGTAGTCCGACGGAAGAATCTAGGTTTGGTGGATGCCAGGAGAACACTATCTGCTCCAATGCATAGTGCCAACTGTAAAGTTTGGTGGAGGAGGAATAATGGTCTGGGGCTGTTTTTCATGGTTCGGGCTAGGCCCCTTAGTTCCAGTGAAGGGAAATCTTAACGCTACAGCATACAATGACATTGTAGACGATTCTGTGCTTCTGTAACCGGTGTGAAATGGCTAGCTAGTTAGCGGTGCGCACTAGTAGCGTTTCAATCTGTGACGTCACTCGCTCTGAGACCTTGAAGTAGTTGTTTCCCCTTTGCTCTGCAAGGGCCACGGCTTTTGTGGAGCGATGGGTAACGGTGCTTCGAAGGTGACTGTTGTCGATGTGTGCAGAGGGTCCCTGGTTCAAGCCCAGGTAGGGGCAAGGAGAGGGACGGAAGCAACACTGTTACACTTCCAACTTTGTGGCAACAGTTTGGGGAAGGCCCTTTCCTGTTTCAGCATGACAGTGCCCCTGTGCACAAAGCGAGGTCCATACAGAAATGTTTTGTCGAGATCGGTGTGGAAGAACTTAACTGGCCTGCACAGAGCCCTTACCTCAACCCCACCGAACACCTTTGGGATGAATTGGAACGCTGACTGCAAGCCAGGCCTAATCGCCCAACATCAGTGCCCGACCTCACTAATGCTCCTGTTGTTGAATGGAAGCAAGTCCCCGCAGCTTCCAACATCTAGTGGAAAGCCTTCCCAGAAGAGTGGAGGCTGTTATAGCAGCAAAGGGGGGACCAACTCCATATTAATGCCCATGATTTTGGAATGAGATGTTTGACGAACAGGTGTTCACATAAATTTGGCCATGTAGTGTACCTCAGTCATAGTAAGTATATTTTTCTTCAAGGTAACTATCAGCAAAGTTAGTACTAGTAAGGAGAAAAAAAGTGATGGACGATCGTTAGTTTATGAAAGGCCTGTGGGATTATTTAAAATACTCTGAAGAGGTAATGTTAGGGTTTCAGACGTTTTCGGAAGATACCCACTGTAGCCAATGAGAAACACCGAGAGAGTTTAGTTAGACACCAAGGGCTGTGCTACTCACAGAACTAGAATGAGATTCTGTTTATGTGATGCTACTACTAGGTAGTTGTCATTTGATGACCTTTGACCTCTCACCAACCATCTTTTTTTTTTTCATCATCAATGACCTTGGCTTTGTAGCTACTGTGACAGTGGACACTGGATAACCATTGTATGGTGACTAGACATATGTGTTATCTGTCAATCAAGCCCCCATTCACATCGACGGGGATGTAGTGGAGCGGGTCGAGAGCTTCAAGTTCCTCGGTGTC
Source organism: Coregonus lavaretus (assembly GCF_964263955.1). Classification (NCBI taxonomy): domain Eukaryota; kingdom Metazoa; phylum Chordata; class Actinopteri; order Salmoniformes; family Salmonidae; genus Coregonus; species Coregonus lavaretus. Next base: position 63,566,293 of record NC_139993.1, on the reverse strand, counting down.
CACATCACTAAGGACCTATCATGGTCCAAACACACCAACTCAGTCGTGAAGAGGGCACGACAACACCTCTTCCTCCTCAAGAGGCTGAAAAGATTTGGCATGGGTCCTCAGATCCTCAAAAACGTATACAGCTGCACCATTGAGAGCATCTTGACTGACTGCATCACCGCTTGGGAGGGTAGTGCATACGGCCCAGTACATCTCCCTGCCATCCAGGACCTCTATACCAGGCGGTGTCAAAATAGGACCTAAAAATTGTCAAAGACGCCAGCTACCCAAGTCATAGACTGTTCTCTCTGCTACCGCACGGCAAGTGGTATATTGATAAAAGTCACCTTGTCCTAGAGAGATTTACACAGTTATCAAAACGCCACGCCAGAGTAAGCCTACATGAAACATAGCCCTTATTTTAAGTGTTTCTAAAATCCCATATGGGAAAAATGAATGGTGGAAAAACAATTGGAACCATTTCCTTGTTTTGACTGCTAGGTTTTATGGGTATTATGACTCATACTGTGGTACTCTATTCACACTCTAGATTCTACCCACACATACTACGCATAATACGTGGTCCTCTGTAGCTCAGCTAGTAGAGCACGGCGCTTGTAACGCCAAGGTAGTGGGTTTGATCCCCGGGACCACCCATACACAAAAAAAAAAATGTATGCACGCATGACTGTAAGTCGCTTTGGATAAAAGCGTCTGCTAAATGGCTTATTATATTATATTATTATACTACACTGACACTTCAACACACACTCACATATAGACACACTCCTCACATATCCTGATTGCCTAGTCACTTTTACCCCTACCTACCTACATGTACATACTGTATTACTTCAATTACCTTGTACCCCTGCACATTGACTCAGTACTGGTAGTCATTTACATTTACATTTTTAGTCATTTAGCAGACGCTCTTATCCAGAGTGACTTACAGTTAGTGCATACATTATTTTTATTTTTTTTCATACCCCCCGTGGGATGTCCTTGTATATAGCCTCATTATTGTAATTGTGTTACTATTTCCTTTTTTATTTAGCAAATATTTGTCTTACTTTTTACACCTGTTGCATTCGCCTCATGTGACCAATACAATTTGATTTGAGGTGAATGTCCAGCGAATTTATACCACCTGCAGTGGAAGCTGACAGAAGTTTACAAGAAGCAAAACTGTCTGCCTGGAGTCATAGACGATGTGAAATGGTAGGCGAATTAGTAACACATGGTAGATCATCATAATAATGTTATATTCATTGTAGTGCAACCCCCCCAAGTGAATACTTCAGAAGACCCCCCTTCTGATAACCAGGTGGCGAATCGCATCTCTGCATGTCTGGCAGACATATCAGTATGGATGACGGATCACCACCTCAAGCTGAACCTTGGCAAGACGGAGCTGCTCTTCCTCCCGGGGAAGGACTGCCTGTTCCATGATCTCGCCATCACGGTTGACAACTCCGTTGTGTCCTCCTCCCAGAGTGCGAAGAGCCTTGGCGTGACCCTGGACAACACCCTGTCGTTCTCCGCTAACATCAAGGCGGTAACCCGATCCTGTAGGTTCATGCTCTACAACATTCGGAGAGTACGACCCTGCCTTACACAGGAAGCGGCACAGGTCCTAATCCAGGCAGTTGTCATCTCCCGTCTGGATTACTGCAAATCGCTGTTGGCTGGGCTCCCTGCCTGTGCCATTAAACCCCTACAACTCATCCAGAATGCAGCAGCCCGTCTGGTGTTCAAGTTCTCTCACGTCACCCCCCTCCTCCGCACACTCCACTGGCTTCCAGTTGACGCTCGCATCTGTTACAAGACCATGGTGCTTGCCTATGGAGCTGTGAGGGGAACGGCACCTCCGTACCTTCAGGCTCTGATCAGTCCCTACACCCAAACGAGGGCATTGCGTTCATCCACCTCTGGCCTGCTGGCTCCCCTTCCTCTGCGGAAGCATAGTTCCCGCTCAGCCCAGTCAAAACTGTTCGCTGCTCTGGCACCCCAATGGTGGAACAAGCTCCCTCACGACGCCAGGACAGCGGAGTCACTCACCACCTTCCGGAGACATTTGAAACCCCACCTCTTTAAGGAATACCTGGGATAGGATAAAGTAATCCTTCTACCCCCCCAAAAATAAAAAATAAAAAAACACATTGTAAAGTGGTTGTCCCACTGGCTATAAGGTGAATGCACCAATTTGTAAGTCGCTCTGGATAAGAGCGTCTGCTAAATGAAGTAAATGTAAATGTAAATGTGATAATGAGCTCTAGCTAGCTAGCCAGTCAAGTTAGTGCTCGTTAGCAAACGGCTAACTCAGTGGACTAAACGCCACTAGATGGCGAATTAAGTTTTTGGAGTGGAGTTTAGTCCACTAGCAAACGGCTAACAATCTTAACAGCCAGCTAACCAATCACAAACTGTGTTAGCTACTAGCTAACTAAAGAGTAAAAACAACATTTTCTTATACTGTAATACATGTAACATTAAAGACAACTTGATAGCGAATGCAACTACATTTGGCCATCAGAGTGCCGCATTCACTATCTTCTTATCTTGATAGAGAGCTAACAAGTTAGCATCGGCTCCCATTTCATGTTGAAACAAATATATGCATTGAAAACCTGTGTAGCTATAAATATATCAAAAAGCGCAACTCAGTCAATTAAAAGCTAGCAGAGAACAAAGCCAATTGTTATGTAATTAAATCATGTATGGAACATGGACAGTAGTCAGTAATGTGTTCTTATTCCCTATATTCGGTCGGGATCACATTGCCTCGTTGGTCTATCAAAAAGCGCAATACAGTCACTTCAAAGCTAGTAGAACAAAGCCAAACGTTATGTAATTAATTATATAATGTACCGAAACACAGAACAATGACACAGATATTTCACCGAATGTATAAATGTGAAGCATCCGGTTGGCGTTTCCGCTCACTACCAAATATGGTGGTGAGAGGAAGACCGGTGGCCGACTGTGGGAGAAGATGGAGCTAGATGGATTTTGGCCGACATTTGGCTAATTTTCTCATCGATTAAACATTTGATATCAATACAGTTTTCTGCTTCCAAAACTGAAAATCTGTTACGAACGGAGTGGACTTGCGTTGTTTAGAAGGAATTGCAAGGGCAAATTGAGTTATTGCTCTCGCTAGCTCGTACTTCCCTCTGCCCTCTTGGAGTAATTTGCTCCCATTAAAAACGACAGGCTGTAGTCTATCTTGGATGAATTATAAACATCTTTGTTAGTAATGTGTTCTTATCCTCTTTATTCAGCCAAGATCACATCGGCTCGTTGGTCTAGGGGTATGATTCTCGCTTTGGGTGCGAGAGGTCCCGGGTTCAAATCCCGGACGAGCCCAACATTTTGAAGCTCAACAGTACATTAAAAATCAACATTTTTGGAAGAGATCATACTACTTAGCTAGCTATGATACTAAGGGACTTCCTAAAAACACCCCACTTTGATACAGCTGCGACCGGAAGTGAGTATTTGTAGCAGGTTAGGAGAGCATTTTCCGTAACCCTTTTCCTAACCATAACCTAATTTTCCTAACCTGCTACGTTAATTATCCTAACCTGCTGCATTAGTTCTCCTAACCTGCTACGTTAATTATCCTAACCTGCTGCATTAGTTCTCCTAACCTGCTACGTTAATTATCCTAACCTGCTGCATTAGTTCTCCTAACCTGCTACGTTAATTATCATAACCTGCTACGTTAGTTATCCTAACCTGCTACGTTAGTTATCCTAACCTGCTACGTTAGTTATCCTAACCTGCTGCATTAATTATCCTAACCTGCTACGTTAGTTATCCTAACCTGCTACGTTAGTTATCCTAACCTGCTACGTTAATTATCCTAACCTGCTACGTTAGTTATCCTAACCTGCTACGTTAGTTATCCTAACCTGCTACGTTAGTTATCCTAACCTGCTACGTTAGTTATCCTAACCTGCTATGTTAGTTATCCTAACCTGCTATGTTAATTATCCTAACCTGCTATGTTAGTTATCCTAACCTGCTACGATAAAGTCACTTCCGGTCGTAGCTGTATCGAAATGGCGTGTTTTTATGGAATCTCGTTAAACTGACGTCATGGGAATTCCAATTGTGGAGACAACCTCTGCACACATTTAACTAGGAACATTCTCAACAGATCTCATGCATTGGTGGTATAGTGGTGAGCACCGAAGCCAGACGTGTATAGCCGTAATACACGTTTTGGTGACTTTTCTGCTGCTTTTGAGACGCGGTTGGATCCCACGCGAACCCGCAGCAGCAGTGGTCATTGACCCGGGTTTGATTCCCGACCAACGCAATCCGAATTCGAATTTAAAGACGCACTCCAGCGATTTTTGAACTTTTCCGGTTTGATCAACAATATTCCAAGTGTAAATACAGTAAAGTACACACACTTGTGCCATGTCATGATACCTTGACCACCTATTAAGATGTGCCTTTTGTTAAAGACCCACTATGCAGAAATCGCTCTGCCATTTCCTGGTTGCTAAAATTCTAATAGTTCTACTAATTTCAGTTTATGTGACAAAACAGGCAGGTGTAGTGTAGAGAATCATTGTAGCATCTAAACCACTGTGAAATATAATTTCCATAACCAAAAATAAAGTAAAAGACGCAAAAACAACGCAAAGCATATAAATAGCGCACATAGAACAGATCTACCGCTTCTTAGACTGGCTTTCATTGAGAATGACAGATCTATAACTCACATTTCAATGTGAATTTGGTCAGGTCGCCCCAAAAGTGACATATTGCAGCTTTAAGTAAATCAGGTGATAGATGATTTGCTAGGGAGGCTGGAGTGCATCTTCTAAATGATGTTGTCTTTGTGATGGCCTTAATAGGTCAGTAATGAGCTGTTATAGTTGGAGCGATTCATCAATGTCTGACGTTGTAGCAAATAGCAATGCTTGCATTTTGTTATAGATTTTACTTTCATTTTGACTTTCCGTTTCATATCATTTTCTTCTACTCAAATACGATATTCTGAGAAAATACAAAGTGTGTCAGTGTCACAACTAGGCATCATCCCTCGTCTTTTCAGGAGGCTGACCTTGGAGTCGTATGGAGGTTAGACACTGACTTTACGTCTCAAATGGCACCCTATTCCCCATAGGGTTCTGGTAAAAAAGTAGTGCACTATGTAGGGAATAGGGTGCCATTTGGGACACTGCAGTGCTAAGGGGATCTGTCAAAGCTGATGCCTGGATGGGAGAAGCCAGGAGACAGACACTGACTGCTAAACACAACCCCCCCCCCCCCCCACCCACCCTGCCGCCGCAGGGGCCCAGCACACTAGCAGAAAACCAACAGGCTTCAAAACCTCCTTAGGATGCCCTGGCTTTAAGGTAAACCTTAACCACATCACATCACCAGCACCCGCCATCTTGATTTTCCATCACAAGACCTTTGTTAAGTCCCCTCAGTACAGGGCTTTTTATGCTCTTTAAGGACACAGACTCAGCATGCCTCACAGTTCGTTTTTTCTATGGCAATTGAATTCAGAACCTAGCTAAAAGAGTTGCACAAAATACACTGGGGAAATGGAAATATCTTGTTCCAAATGATGTAAGGTAAGTTTGACTGCAAATGCAAGTGGTTTTGCATTTTATATCATTTAAATGCGTAGCAATTATTTATGAAAATACACACAAGTTAGTTCCCACAGAAAGGTACACTATATATACACTATATATACAGCAGTATGTGGACACCCCTTCAAATTAGTGGATTTGGCTATTTCAGATACACCTGTTACTGACAGGTGTATAAAATCGAGCACACAGCCATGCAATCTCCATAGACAAACATTGGCAGTAGAATGGCCTTACTGAAGAGCTCAGTGACTTTCAAAGTGGCACCGTCATAGGGTGCCACCTTTCCAACAAGTCAGTTCATCAAATTTCTGCCCTGCTAGAGCTGCCCCGGTCAACTGTAAGTGCTGTTATTGTGAAGTGGAAACGTCTAGGCGCAACAATGGCTCAGCCGCGAAGTGGTAGGCCACACAAGCTCACAGAACGGGACCACCGAGTGCTGAAGCGCGTAAAAATCGTCTGTCCTCGGTTGCAACACTCACTACCTCCTTCCAAACTGCCTCTAGAAGCAACGTCAGCACAAGAACTGTTTGTTTGGGAGCTTCATGAAATGGCCAAGCAGCCGCACACAAGCCTAAGATCACCATGCGCAATGCCAAGCGTTGGCTGGATTGGTGTAAAGTTTACCACCATTGGACTCTGGAGCAGTGGAAACGCATTTTCTGGAGTGATGAATCACGCTTCACCATCTGGCAGTCCGATGGACGAATCTGGGTTTGGCGGATGCCAGGGGAACGCCACCTGCCCGAATGCATAGTGCCAACTGTAAAGTTTGGTGGAGGAGGAATAATGGTCTGGGGTTGTTTTTCATGGTTCAGGCTCCTTAGTTCCAGTGAAGGGAAATCTTAACGCTACAGCATATAATGACATTGTAGACGATTCTGTGCTTCCAACTTTGTGGCAACAGTTTAAGGAAGGCCCTTTCCTGTTTCAGCATGACAATGCCCCCGTGCACAAAGCGAGGTCCATACATAAATGGTTTGTCATGATCGGTGTGGAAGAACTTGACTGGCCCGCACAGAGACCTGACCTCAACCCCATCGAACACCTTAGGGATGAATTGGAACTCCGACTGCAAGCCAGGCCTAATCGCCCAACATCAGTGGCCGACCTCACTAATGCTCTTGTGGCTGAATGTAAGCAAGTCCCCGCAGCAAATGTTCCAACATCTAGTGGAAAGCCTCCCAGAAAAGTGGAGGCTGTTATAGCAGCAAAGGGGGGACTACTGTTGTTGTAACCGAGTCAAGCAAAATAAATGATGTAGCAGTC